>NC_137612.1:59400201-59402701 GCF_963280865.1 Gymnoscopelus braueri
AAATGATTCTCACATTCAGCTCACGGTGTGTTGCCGTGAGTTATTTTAACCAAAGACATTTGTTTTCTCTCTCTGCTTGTCAAACAGCAGCTGACATTCAACAGGAGACAGCTGTGTGTGTGTGTGTGTGTGTGTGTGTGTGTGTGTGTGTGTGTGTGTGGTGTGTGTGTGTGCGCGCGTGCGTGCGTGTGTGCATGTGCGCGTGTGCGCGTGTGCATGTGTGTGTGTTTGTTCTAATGACAATAATGATATGATGTAATGACCTCACCTGGGACTATTTCCACCTGAATACACATCTCTGTGTGTGTGCGTGTGTGTGCGTCCTCTGAGGTGTCATTAAAATCAGTGTGTGTCTCTGAGGACAAAGAGACATGAAACAACAACATCCTCGCTCAGGGAATTGAACCTCAACCCTGACACTGCTGCTGTCTTACATAGACAGACAGACAGACAGACAGACAGACAGAGAGACAGGGTAGCAGAAATACCAGAAGACACTATGTTGCGTAGTACAGTGGTTCTCAACCTGTGGGTCCGGACCCACATTTTTTGGGGGGTCCCCAGATGACAGTAATGTGTTAATTTAAGGATTCTTAAGACCTATTTAAAACCTAAAAAAAAAGAAAATAAATACAATGAAAAATGACAATCACTGCATCAAACTATAGGCTACTATTACAACTGGTCAAACATTGGCCAAATTATCAAATAATAGGATGTTGGCTGCCATGTTATTTGTGTCCAAAGTGGCCATTGATACCCGAAACTACATACTGTAGTGTGACTTTAAATGTCTAAAAAAAAACACGTTAACGTGAATCCAACATATTAATAGAAAAGATTTGAACAAACAAACAGACACAAAAAATTGATTTACATAACAATGATGACAACAATGATTGTTCAAACAAGACGATGAAATCTATGATAATTAGTCTTTTTTGATCTGAAACACAATTGTATACAACTAGAGGTTCGGGCCGCTATGCAGCCCTCACAGCTACGTCACACTGATCCGACCAATATGTCTGAGTCATAGGGCCCTATTCTGTGTGAGATTTGAACAAACCACTAATTACGGATTTCGGACTAGGCAAGAGGCGTTTCCCCACAAAATTCGGTATTCTGTGGCACCCCTCTCACCCGCCAAACACCTGAGCTACCCCTTACATTATGCATAGGTGTGGTTTGGGCGTTACAATGATAAAACCAATCACCGTGCCAGAAGCCATTGCCTTTAAGAGAAGACTGCGCTAGCCGTCATCCCCGATCCAATATATGCTCTAGCCTATCTCCCTGTCTGCAGTCTCTGCACTGTTGCCTGGTCTGATTATTATAAGCCGCATTGGGCTTGTTTTCCTTCTTTTTTTTTATTTTATCCAAATACATTTTTATATTAATTTGTAGCCTATTGTGTTCACAATAAGCTTGTCATATTAGTCAGATCCGGAATAGTATATGAAAGCCATTTAAAATATTTATACTATTGGTACACACCGGCTGCTCCCAAATAATTAATTACATCATGTTGCGACAACGCTCCTACGTGGTACACAGACAAACAGTAGCACATGGGTATAATAAATTGGACAATTTTAGGAAAGGTCTATATGTAGCCTAGACTACTCACTAGAGATGCGTGGATCGCTGCCGCAGTTAACCGCGGTTTGGGTGGATTCGGGTCAATCAAATATAATTATTAATTAATATCGGATAAACCGCGGGTGAAATATTGCGGTAAATACATTTATGACATCTATTATATCTATCCATAAAATAGCTAAATCTCTGCGTGCTTGTGTCTGTGTGAGTGTGTAGAGCAGCCTCTGTGCAATGCGATCACAAAATGCATTGATTTAGCCTATGGAATGTCAGTGCGTCTTTTTTCTTTTTTTTAAACCGGTGCTGCGCTGCGCTCTGTAGGATGCCGCATGTTAACTTACATCCATATTGTCCCCGTTATCTTTCATCATCCACCTTTGTTCAGTAATCCCGAACAGAGCTACACTTTAAGTTTACATCAATCATCTAATAGCCTCTCAAACCCAGACACATTGCTGCGATGCGTATGTGCGTCGCCTACCTACCCAAAATAACAGACATACAAGCTATCAACGGCGCTGTGTCATGTCGTGTCGACAGCTTACAGATCTGTTATTTTGGACAGCATAAACATGAGGCGCGCGCGCGCCACGGAGTAGCCTAACACTAAACCAAAAACATTACATTACGTGGTCAACAACATACTAGACATGTAACTTGCTTGGAGCTTTTAATGCAGTGGTTCTCAACCTGTGGGTCGGGCGTTTTTTTTATCTAAATAAATTCATATATTAATTAATTTGTAGCGTATTGTGTTCACAATAAGCAACTTGTCATTAGTCAGATCCCCAAGAGTATATGAAAGCCATTTAAAATAGTTATACTCTTACACAGCTGATGCCAAATAATTAATCATCAGGGCAGCGAAAGCCGCAAAAGTAGGTCAAATCAATCAGCT
>NC_137612.1:59407701-59420201 GCF_963280865.1 Gymnoscopelus braueri
CCTCGGAGCACAAGTCTCCGCCAGCAGACTATAGCAATTATATTATCATAGCAATAACTAATGAGATAGTTGAGATGTTTAAAAAAAGATAGGATGAAAAAAAGAGATCCAAAAATTTTTGAAGATTGAGGACACACACACGCACGGACGGGTGATTTGGACTAGAAGATACTGTTCCAATCAAGACTGATTGATCCTGTCTTACCTCGCTTCAAAAACGTAAACGGCTTTTTGAAGTGACACACCTTTTTATTATAGGATTGTATTTCGTCATGCGTCCCTCTAGCCAATCAGAGACATTGATGTCAACATATTGACACGTATTAAGAGTTCGGCTTTGTTGTGGGATCATTTCAACTCTAGTCCTCTTCTACGTTACAATTGTAGATGAGTATGCTTTCTTAGCTTTGGCCTTCTGCGCCTTTGCTTGACCAATGTTAGGTGTTCTCAGAGGGAAACACACACGCACAGACGGGTGACTTGGACTTACTGAAGGTACTGTTCCAATCAAGTCTGATTGATCCTGTTTTACCTCACTTCAAAAAGTAGGGGCTTTTTGAAGTGACACACCTATTTATAGAATTTTATTTCGTCACGCGTCCCTCTAGCCAATCAGAGGCATTGGTGTCAACAAATTGACACGTGTCACGTGGAGCTTGCCCAATGTTAGCTTGGCTAACAATGTTTGCTCACACAAAGCGAAAACATATTCTCCACCTTCGGCGGAGACAATAATTATAATAATAATAATAATAACAATGTTTCAGATGTTACAGCTATCATCTTCGTAGCGGCTAGCAGCAGCTACAACATGGTGATCAGAGAGGACAACTCAACCAATCGCCTTCGAGAATCTCTGGATCTCTTCAAATCCATTTGGACTAACCGGTAAACTCATCTTTAGTTAAATCAAAGGAATTGAATTGATTAACCAGTGAAATCATAAATAATTAATTAATGAAAGGTAGGGTAAGTGATATTTTTGAGTTAAAAAATATGTTTTGTAAAAACGTTAAAGCACTATATTCTGATGTGTGTGTGTGTGTGTGTGTGTGTGTGTTTGATTGAATGTGTTAAAAGGATAACACAAATAAAAAAGTCCCGGGGACTTGTTTCCACTGTTGCTTTCGCAAAGAAAAAAAGAATGTCATCGCGACCTCCCGTTCGCTTGTCATACGGCGTTGAAAAAAGCATGTATCTCCTTTTTTGGCAGTGAATGTTAACATGAATCCACCACAGATGATAGTGCTGTCAACAAAGACAACGTAAATTTCCACAACACTGATGACAACACAGTTTTATACAACATGTAGTGGGGGTCCCTGCTTCATCTTTCCCTCAGCGAAGGGGTCCTGAAACCCGTTGAAGTATGATTATTATTTAGGAATTATAGTTCAGTGTGTGCGTGTGCGTGTGCGTGTGCGTGTGCATGTGTGTGTGTGTGACGTGTGTTGCAGCTTTCTGAAGACCATCTCAGTGATTCTGTTCCTGAACAAACAGGATGTTTTGGCAGACAAGATTTTAGCAGGGAAATCCAAGCTGGAGGATTACTTCCCAGAGTACAACCAGTACACAGTACCAGAAGATGGTAAATATACTGGAGTAAATACACAGTACCAGGCAGATATGCCTGTCTGTTTGCCTGCCTGCCTGTCTGTCTGTCTGTCTGTCTGTCTGTCTGTCTGTCTGTCTGTCTGTCTGTCTGTCTGTCTGTCTGTCTGTCTGTCTGTCTGTCTGTCTGTCTGTGTCTGTCTGTCATGGACATGGACCCTCACATGGAGTCAGTACTGCTGTATGGGGCTGAGACCCTCACAGCACAGTAAGAAAGCGGAGCCAGTAGGAGGTGCACCACCTACGTAGACACATTGCAGTGTAACAGTGGAGCCAGTAGGAGGTGCACCACCTACGTAGACACACTGCGATGTAACAGTGGAGCCAGTAGGAGGTGCACCACCTATGTCACACTGTAGCAGAACAGCGGAATTAGCAACACTTCAGAGCTCAAGACCCTGATGCTAGACAGAAGGGTGTGGAAGGCAACAATTCAGGAGTACAGAGCTGGTGTTGGATAGTCGGCACTCTCACATCGCATCGCATGTTTACTGTGTGTATTATTATTTTTTGTACACAGCGTTACGTATTGTGCACACTGTGTGTATTGTTTATGTACTGTGTGTATTTCTTTGTGTACACAGCGGTACCAGATGCAGATGAAGTTCCCAGCGTAACAAGGGCCAAGTTCTTCATCAGGGATCAGTTTCTGGTGAGACCACACACGCACGCACGCACGCACGCACGCACGCACGCACACACGCAGTATTAACAGAATCAGAATTTATTCTTATTTCTGACTGCAATGGGGAGTTTATTCCACTGTTTAAGAGCCAGGATCAAGAAGAGTCTAGGACGTGTGGAGTGTTGTCCAGGGTGTTTTAGGGAAGGGAGAAGAGTCTAGGATGTGTGGAGACATTTTTTTAAATATTTGAAAGAAATATTGAAAATGTTGAATCATTTCACAAAATATTTTCAGATGTGGGGTCCGCAGTATATAGTATATATCAATTTGGAAGTCTTTGGCACGAAAAAGTTTGAGACATCATTGTTAATGAGTATTTTCATGTGTATTTTCCAGAGGATCAGTACTGCCAGCGGAGACAGCAAACATCATTGTTATCCTCACTTCACCTGCGCTGTGGACACCGAGAACATCCGGCGCGTTTTCAACGACTGTCGCGATATCATCCAACGCATGCACTTACGACAGTACGAGCTGCTCTGATTGGTCCAACGCATGCACTTACCACAGTACGAACTGCTGTGATTGGTGCAGCACCAACAGCCGTGCCTTTTTCTTGTCATCATGGACGCTCGCTCGTTCAGGAACAATGATACATTGTAACCATAGATGATTATCCAGGAGCTGTTACATGACGAATGTTCGCTGATATTTAATTTATTACAAAGCCATAGTTTTATGTATTCACAAAGCATTATGAACATAATGTAATGATTAGTAACATGACTGTGGACAGTGTCGGATAAGAACAATTTGCAACGTAGGCATTTACCAGATGCTCTTATCCAGAGTGGCTTTCAATAAGCGAGGTAAACTCATACATAGAATGCAGAGAGACAGTGTAATGTCTCAGTAAACTAGGATCACAGGAAACAATGAATCTGTCTAAACTACATGCTATTAAAATAATAATCTGTACATTGAAACTATAGGATACCAGGTAAATAATGAACCTGTTTTATATTCTCAAATTATATTTTATATGACTTTGGTATGTGTTAAACACACACACACACACACACGCGCGCGCGCGCGCGCACACACACACACACACACACACACACACACACACACACACACCCACCAGCTCTGTTTAACTACTGTACTGTACTGCACTGTACTACTGGAGTCGTGATTAGTGGAATTATTTACTGCACTAGGAAACATTGTCAATAATGTTAGAACAATTTAATGTTCCTAATCTTCACATTGTACTAATGTTTTTTAATTTAAATATATTTTCCAGTCTATATAATTTGATAGTTTTATACATATGGTAAAAGTTTGAGGATTTTCTTTAGAATATCACTTATTCACATTTATTATTGTTACTATTGAGAATCTCTGCGCCCTTTTGCACATAATCATTGATTTGGTAATCAATTGATATGGGGTTTCATGTGAATGTAATGCACCCACAAAACATGACAATGTGGTTATTATTATTATTATTATTATTATTATTATTAGTAGTAGTAGTAGTAGTAGTAGTAGTAGTAGTAGTATTACATCATGAGTTGAGTAATGTGCATTGAGTGGGTCTACACCAATAGACCAATAAAATATGTGCAAAATGATCTGATATGGTTCTTTTTTAATAGAATTGAATATCTTATTAGACAGAAATGTAAAAACAGTACAAGTACAGTCAAACACTTTGTCTAAAAGGTATGACCAAAAAAGTCCTTGCGGTCTTGTTTCCATTGGGGTCCTTGGTTTTCAAATGGTACTACCTCCCCCTTTAGCCTCCTGATAGGTGATTTTTCAGGGCTGTTTTAAAGGAAGCCAGCGATCTACATTTTTTGAGGGATGGTCAGGCTATTCCATACCTGGGTGGCAGTGCTGTAGAGGGAGAATTTACCCATGTTTGTTTTATGGGTGGGTGGTACAAGATCGTTGTTTACGCTCAATCTAGTATTGTGGCTGTGGGTGTCGCTAACTTTTTTGAGGTATTTAGTCAGATATGCGGGTACAGAGGGCATAGACCATATTCACACCGCGACCATTTTGGAATTTAACATTGAAAGTGCCACCCGTTGCCGTGGCAACGGGGTGGCAACTTCATTGACTTAATAGAAACATGGCCGCCATGTGAATATGGTCTATTGAGGGCAAAGTCGCAATGACTATTTTGAAGACCAATCCCATTTTTTGTTGTTTAACCCGGTCTTCTACCCTGAGCCATCCTAGGCTGGCAAAATTTGTGGGAAAAAGGTGGATCATGGGCCCCAGGCCGAGAAGCAGTCGAATCAGTTTATTTTGGGATGTTTGAAGCTTAGTCTTTAGTGACATTGAGATGTTGGAGTACCAGGAGGTACAAGCACAGTCAAAAAGGGGCTGAATGAGGGCTCCTGAAAGAGTCCTGAGAGCACTTTTGTTGACAAAAGAGGAAATTCTGCCCTAAAACTACTGGGCAGAAGTTCCGAATTACAGCGTCACACAAAAGCATCAAAAGTAGCAGATCTACAAGCTCAAAGTGCGGTGCGAAGCGGCATGTTTTGAGCTTGTCGATCTGCTACTTTTGCTATTTTTTTATTCCTGAAATGTAGCCGTTTTGGTCATAATGAGGTTTCGACCCGACAGAAACGATGTACACTATTACATTATATGGTTGTGTTATAACTTATTGGCACATGTCCTTACATGCAAGTAAGTTGCTACTCTCTGTAGGTCCCTATTGTAGGAGAATCAAATCCTTTGCTCCATTAGTTAGTCCATATTACCAGCATTTTAGGCAGTATCGGCAGCTTTTACCATACTGGTATCGGTATGGGAACAACTCTAATAGCACGCCGTGCACACACGCCGGGCAGCGATGGGGATGCTGGTGCTGTTCCCCGTTCTACGAACTGTGGCTAGGAGCGGGCCCACCCAAGTTGAATTATGACACCACATTTCAATGCTTTATGACGGTGTAAAGTGGACTTTAATCTTCATTCACTTTGTGACAGCCTCTACACTTCCACCAGAGACTGTACGCCACTGTTAAGTTAATGAATAAGTACATTTATGATTCTGATATGACCGTACTTTAACCTTTGTTGAAGCTATTGCTTGAGTCTCAGTCAGTAATGTACGTGAAGCTGTGTACGGGTGTAAATCAGCTTTAGATTTTCACCTGTAAACCAAATCAACGAGTCGTCAAAGGTAAGAAATGCTCTTTGGAAACGTCTCAATCTTCAATACCGCAGAGGCGGTATGACTGGATGATTCTGGACTCTTGACGAGATAACGTTGTTCGCTATGGTGTTTGGTACTTGACTGTGTGACGGCACAAATGTGCTGAATGTTAATAGCATGTTGTTTAGACTGATGCTAGGTTCTTGGTTTACCTGGGATCCTACTTACTTTGTAGCACTTGATTGTTTTCTTTTCGTTCTATTTACGAGACCATTCAGACCAGGGGTGTCAAACTCGTGTTTTCCGGGTTGCTTGCAGCCCCCAACATGATTTTCATATATATTTAATGATACTATCCCTCTGCACCTGCACCTGAGAAGAGACAGGTGTTTGTTATATCAGCTTTTCAAGGAATGTTATATAGCAGAGAGAATCGGAGACATTGCAGGAGATTTGAACCATCAACTAAAAGACAAAGTTAGTCATTTATTGCCTTCTGTCTTGTAATTGACGAGAGCGCTGACGTGACGGATGTTGCTCAGTTGGAAATATTTATTTGTGGTGTTGAGACATCCTTTGACCGCCACCGAGGAGTTTGTGGAGATGGTGCCTATGACAGACACTACAACGGCGAACGACGTGTTCGCCAGCCTGGTCGATGGACTGGACAGACCTGGGCAGGGACGTGCAGAGGGCTTTGGAGAGGCAGGGGCTGGAATTTCAAAAGGGCACTTAATGCCTGCATTTTTATGATTCTACCCAGATTTAGAGGAATATCTCATTTTAAATGAATACTAGGAATCTAGAATCGTACTGAAAAAAAAATAACAAGTTGTATGAACAATATTCATACAGAAATAACTGTCACTGATCATCTATCAGCAATTCAGCATGTATTTCTGTACAACAGTGGAACACAACCATGTTGCCCTGATCATGAGGCACATTGACAAAAAGAATCTTTGCAAGAAGAGCCACAACAACTCTCAGCCTGCCCTAACAATCCAGTAGCCTTGAATTACTGGTTATCAAAGTAAAATTAGCAGTGGCAGTTATTAAGTATTTTAAGCATTTTCTTGCCTAGAAGTGTCTGTCAGTCTATGACGGCGTATTAGGGCCATCTAGGAAAATGAATAAATAATAATATCGGAGGGGGCGGGGCAATATTCTGACATTTTACTCAGAAGTTGAATGTAGGAAATTTCCGACTTTATAAACACACAGATTTGCGATATTAATCTTAGTTTCCGACTTTATTATCTCACAAATTTGCCACATTAAAAAAATAAATCTCATAGTTTTATGTGGCAAGTCTTTAAGTTTATAAAGGCAGACATTTTTTAGTTTATGAACAAGCACATTTCTGAAAAAATGAACTCGATCCTATCAATTTGTTTGGATCATAGCCTAAAAATCACCAACTTTGCAATGGATGGCCTAATCAAATGACACATTGGAATCAGATTTAGCAATAAGGAAATAGGCTGCTCTTGAATTAAATCAATCATTAAAAGAGCTTTATTCAATGCTTTATGGCTACGTACTGTGTGGGTGTCCACCGTGTCCAGATTGTGCGCCAGCCGGCTACGTGCGACCCGTTGTACGTCGATTCAGTCAACATCATATGAAAACAAACAATGATGATGTAGCCTATTCATTAATCCAGGGGTTCTCAACCTTTTCAGCCCGTGACTCCCAAAAATAATCATATTTGAACTGGGGACCCCCGTCCCCTGTCCCCCCTCGGATAAGCACTTGGAATGTGGGAGTTGAGGCATTACATTTTGTTTGACTCGGTTCCACAGATAAATATTGTGAAAATAGCAGATCTACAAGCTCACAATGCCTCGCAATCGGCTATTTTCATTTTTTTTGCCTCTTTCTTATTATTTGACAATTTGGCCAATGTTTGGTGACTTATTTTTTTACATTTTTATTAAAAAGGTCTTAAAAGTCATTAAATTGTACTTTCACTGTCATCTGTGGACCCCCCCAAATCAAGTGGGGACCAGACCCACAGATTGAGAACCACTGCATTAATCCAATGCTTACATTTGTTAGAGTCGTACTCCTATAAGTCCAAATGAGGAGGAAACCATCATCATCATCACGCACGCACGCACGCACGCACGCACGCACGCACACACGCACGCACGCACGCGCTCGCTCGCTCGCTCGCAAATACACACACACACACACACACACACACACACACACACACACACACACACACACACACACACACACACACACACACCACACACTCAAAATCAAAAATCAAAAAATGCAAGATCATGATCAGTTGTCTATATACGCTAGACACAAGCAGACTACCATACAGTTATTATGGGTATAGGTGACACAGCGTCTTTTCCATATAGAGTGACTGCCAATAATGGCAGACACAGAACAATATTTCATTAACCTAAAGCTGCCAAATATCAAAGCAATTGTTTTACAATTGTACCCACATGCAGAGATGGCATTTGCAAGTGGTTGGTATTTCATTATTTTACAGCTGAAGCAAGTATCCATGTACATGTCAAAGGAACATCCCATTTCTAAAATAAAATCAGTCAGTTTTAACAGCTTTGTTAATATGGTAATGTGGCTACTTGCTGTCCAGTGGCACGTATGGCGCAGTTCTTCAACAATTAAATCCACGACAGGATCGTGGCGTGCCGTATAGAGTCCTTGAAAGCGGGGCAACTCTCATAATGTGTGCAACGGATTCCAGTTCTTGATTATTATGGAGTAAACCGTATGAATCATGTTGTGCAGGGTACCAGAGGGAGAGGGCAAGGTTGTATTTGGTGGGCAAAACTTGGAGTCTGGCTTTTATTGTAAACTTGAGAATTGATTTGTCTATTGTTGCATTTTGTGATATGGAATGAGACACGGTGTGGTCGGTGCATGACAGGCAGGCGAGTTTCGGGATGACAGGTTTGGTAATCTGCAGTTCTGGGAATTTAAAACTTGTATAAAGTTATCCTTGGTGTTTAACACTGTCTGTGCACAGATGTTTTGATCAGTGATCAATGCGTCACTGACCTCAACCGCGTCTCCTGCTGCGTCCCTCCTATGTATGTGCGTGCTGTTGCACAGGTCATTAAGATTAGGCCAGTCCTGATCAGAGGACGCACCGTCTTCCCTGCGTGCTTTGAGTGGCCGAGCAACGTTTGTACATATACACAACTGTGCCAAGGCGTGCGGCGCACGACACACTTGGCACAGTTGGCAGTATCCGTTCCATGGTCCATGTGGTGCTGATTCCAACCATTTTATAGACTATATTTAACACTGGCATATCAACATTGCCATAAATATTTATGACACCTAATTTCCCAATGGGAATCAATAAAGGTCTATGGATATATCCATCTATCCAGACAGACAGACAGACAGACAGACAGACAGACACACTTTCTGACTGTTTACAAAAATAAGTTATATATTTTTTTGTTTTGTTTTGTTTACACTTAGTCTTTTGCGCATGCAGGCATGCATGGTTTCCTCCTTTTTCGGCCAATAGGCTATAACTAATTGAATCAGTGGATAATGTTTTCATATAGGCTATATGATGTTGATTGAATTTGCACAAACTCGATTTATACTTCCACGTACAGCGGGTCACACGTTGAAAATAGCCGATCTACAAGCTCACAACGTGTCGGGTCTGTGACATGCTTGTGAGCTTGTAGATCGTCTATTTTCGGTGCGCGACCCCGTCGTATTGCCAAGTATAAATTCTTGACACGGTGAACACCCACACAGCGCGTAGCCATAGCGCATTGAATAAAGCTCTTCTATTGATTAATTTAATTCAAGAGTAGCCTATTTCCTTATTGCTAAATCCGATTGCAATGTGTCATTTGATTAGGCCATCCATTGCAAAGTTGGGGATTTTTAGGCTATGATCCAAAGGATCGCGCCTCCTTAAATATAAATAGTTTATTTTCTCAGAAATTTCATGTCGGAAATTTGCTAGTTCATAAACTCAGATTTGCCACATAAAACGAAGACATTTCTTCATTTAATGTCGCAAATTTGTGTGTTTATAAAGTCGTACATTTCCTTCATTAAACTTAGAGATTCCTGAGTAAAATGTCAGAATATTGCCCCGCCCCCTCCGACTTTTTTCTTAATTTTTTTCCACCAAGATGGCCCTACAGGTGGGAGCTATGGGCTGTTTTGGAGGCAGTGCAACAGAAGATCAGAGAGTGGATGAGAAAGCTCAACGAGAAGCCAACAAGAAGATAGAAAAACTACTTCAGAAAGAACGACAAGTGTATAAAGCTACTCATCGTCTGTTACTACTGGGTAAGTACTCTAAAAGTACTCTATAGTACTCTATCTATAAGCACTCAGTACTCATTTGGGGGGTCCCCAAATGTTTTCTTTGGGGGTCCCCAGATGATTAGCTTAATGTTTAACATTGTTTTCTCACTCAACAGTAAACACACCAACATACAGTATAAGTGACAATTTCAAGACCTTTTTAATGCAAAAAAAGCAAAAGTAATCAACCAACTATACAATAAAATATGCCAAACATTGGCCAAATTGTGAAATATTAGGCCTACCTGAGAACGAGGCAAAACTTGTTTACTGTATATTTATCTGTGGATCCGAGTCAACCTAAAGTTTATGCCTCAACTCCTATAATTCCAAGTGCTTGTCAAGGTCGGGGGTCCCCAGTTCAAATCTGATTTTTTTTGGGGGGGGGGTCGCAGCCTGAAAAGGTTGAGAACCACTGCTCTATAGTACTCTAAATATGAAAAATCACACCCAGTGTGAAGTGGGCGGTGTGGTCACAGTGGTCATCACAATGATGGAAGTTCACTTAAAGAAAAGTAATATTGTGGACCAACCATTGTACACCCCTAACTTAAAAAAAACCATAAATGTTTTTTTTTTAAGTGCATAGTCCTATTTATAGGGCTATGCACATGTGTCATGTTTCACTAGCCAATCACAGTCCTGAATAGACTGTGATTGGCCAATCACGGTGCAGGGTTAGGGCGGTACACTGGTGGCCAATCACAGCGCAGGGTTGGGGGGGGGGTGCAATTTCCAAACCTCACATATAGGGGCGGTTTCACCGCCCAAAAAAAAAAGAGTACTATAGAGTCTATAGTGCTCTATCTCTAAGTACTAGTACTCTATAAGTATACTCTACCTTTAAGTATTCTATACAATCGAGTACTATAGAGTCTATAGTGCTCTATAAGTACTCTATAGTACTCTGTCTATAAGTACTCTATAGCACTCTATCGATAAGTATTCTATACAATAGAGTACTATAAAGTCTATAGTGCTCTATCTATAATCTTGGTGTTCTGGTATGCTCACCAGACAATGAGAGTAAAATGGGGGAAGTCAATATCTGCTCCTTTTCATGTGACCAATGGTGTCCGTCAAGGTGGAATTATTTCTCCTTTCCTTTTTAATGTTTATATGAATGATTTATCATTGATGATAAATGCATGTGGGACAGGGTGTAGAGTTGGTGACTCGTTAATTAATCACCTGATGTATGCGGATGATTTTGTCATCTTTAGTCCATATAGTGCTGGGCTACAACAGCTACTGAGGATATGCTCACAGTATGGCTCTGATTTTAGTATAAAATACAATGCTAAAAAGAGTAAGGTCATGATTGTCCGAAGTAGGGAAGACAGACAATCTACCTTTCCTGACTTCTATCTGGCTGGCACTGCCCTTAGTGTGTGCAGTGAGATTACTTATTTGGGACATATTATCTCCGATGACCTATCAGATGACAAGGACATCTATAGGCAGCGGCGTAAGCTGCATGCCCAAGCAAACATGCTTTGTCGCAAATTTAGCATGTGCTCAGTACAAGATCTCTCTGTTTAGATCCTTTTGTACACCACTGTATACTGCCCACCTTTGGAGTCGCTACAGGCAAGGTAGCATCAGACGCCTTACAGTGGCCTATAATGACTGCATGAGGCTGCTGCTGAGAGCTCCAAGAAGCTCCAGTGCAAGCCAGATGTTTGTTAGTGTTGGGGTACCCACCTGTGCTGCTGTGCTACGTAACCTTTTGTATAGGTTTATGTGTAGAGCATCAGAGTCAGTAAATTACATAATCGCTGTAATAACGGACCCCACACGCAGTTCTGTCAGGTTCACCTCTAGACTGTGGAACCATTGGCGCACATGTCTGTATGTCAGAAACTGAACAATGTGGGCTATTTGCACTATTTTAATTTATTTTATTTTATTTTCTGTTTTTATTGTGTGGTGTTGTATTATTGTGATATGGATCTTCCTAGGTCTTCAATAAAGATTGAATTGAATATAAGTACTCATAGTACTCTTATCTATACGTACTCTATAGTATTTTATCTATAAGTAGAACTATACAGTATACCATAGAGTCTATATAGTGCTCTATCTATAAGTATCTAAACATACAATAGAGAGTCCCGTGCAGGCGCGACGGTCGGTCGTGTAGGCATAAAACAACATTTAAATCCGTCCGTCGTGTGTCCGTCCGTGTGTCCTGTCCGTCTGTTAGCAGCTAATCTCCGGCACCGTTGGCCCGGTCGCTGCGAAACTGTGCACACACACTCCCTCGATGCCAATTCAGAACCTCTGCCCCAATTTTTTCACATGGGCCTGTTATAGCTTCACCAGGAGGCCGATTTGTGCAAAACCCTTTTTTTAAATATTACTCCTACAGATTTGATCCAAACGTCATTCAAATCGGTACACAGTATCTCTAGTCATGTGATCAACCCGAATCTGTCAGATTTTCCAGATTACATCCTCATTGGCTAAGGTTGGCTTCCAAAGTTTGCAGGATTGGTCCGTTTTGAACAAAATGCCTCAAATCATGAACGCAGCTTGCGATTTCCGTGAAATTTCACACGCACATTCCCACTAGGCCGAGGAAGAAATGCCACCCTTTTCACATTTCTGTTATAGCGCCACCAGCAGGTCTAATTTGGCAAAACACATTTTTGGATCAAAATTCCTCAAATCATGAATGCAGTGTCCGATTGCCGTGAAAGGCCTAAGAAGAAATGCCACCCTTTTCACATTGACCTATTATAGC
>NC_137612.1:59422701-59455201 GCF_963280865.1 Gymnoscopelus braueri
TACAGTACTTGAGTAAATGTACTTAGTTGCTTTACACCACTGTTTACTAGGACCAGTTCTAGATGTAATGTACAACAGAAAATGATTCTCACATTCAGCTCACGGTGTGTTGCCTTGAGTTATTTTTACCAACGACATTTGTTCTCTCTCTCTGCTTGTCAAACAGCAGCTGACAGGAGACAGCTATGTGTGTGTGTGTGTGTGTGTGTGTGTGTGTGTGTGTGTGTGTGTGTGTGTGTGTGTGTGTGTGTGCGCGTGTGCATGTGCATGTGCATGTGCGTGTGCATGTGCATGTGTGCGGTGCGGTGTGTGTGTTCATGTGCATGTGTGCGTGCATGTGTGTGTGTTTGTGTTTGTTCTAATGACGATAATGATATGATGTAATTACCTCACCTGGGACTATTTCCAACTGTATACACATCTGTGTGTGTGTGTGTGTGTGTGTGTGTGTGTGTGTGTGTGTGTGTGTGTGTGTGTGTGTGTGTGTGTGTGTGTGTGTGCGCGTGCGTGCGTGCGTGCGTGCGTGCGTGCGTGCGTGCGTGCGTGTCCTCTGAGGTGTCATTAAAATCAGTATGTGTCTCTGAGGACAAAGAGACATGAAACAACAACATCCTCGCTCAGGGAATTGAACCCTCAACCCGGACACTGCTGCTGTCTTACATAAAGTAGACATACTGTACAACCCAGATAGACAGACAGGCAGGTGGTCGTACGGACGGACGGACGGATGGACAGACAGAGAGACAGGGTAGCAGAAATCCCAGTAGACACTATGTTGCGTAGTACAGTGGTTTTCAACCTGTGGGTCCTGACCAAATGATTTTTGGGGGGTCCCCAGATGACAGTAATGTGACAATTTAAGGACTTTTAAGACCTATTTAATACCCCAAAAAATTTAAATAAATTAAATGAAAAATGACCATCACTGCATCAAAAGTAAACAACAAACTAGAGCCAGCTCTCTTTTCCAATGACGCCCTGATTACAGTGTACTACAAGCAAATAATAGATAATAAACAGTTATGGCTGTTTAAAACCCTGCCAATAGGAACACAGAGGGGGCGGGGCTTAAGCAATTTCAGCCTGTCCCTATTGACCGTGTAAGTGCACCTAGGAAGTTTCGTAGGTTTTCGATGCTGGAAACTGGAGTTATGGCTGTTTAAAGCCCAGCCAATAGGAACACAGAGGGGGCGGAGCACCCAGGGCCCCTGGGTGCCACACGTGGTCCCTGGTGTGGCTATTGTGATGGCAGACCTCTGACCAGTGTTGGTGGCAAGTTTGGTGCGGATCGGAGCAACGGTGCGCCTCGCAGGTCTGCATGTTATGTGTGTGTGTGTGTGTGTGTGTGTGTGTGTGTGTGTGTGTGTGTGTGTGTGTGTGTGTGTGTGTGTGTGTGTGTGTGTGTGTGTGTGTGCGTGCGTGCGTGTGTGTGTGCGAGCGCACGTGTGCAGTGCTGGCTCGCACGTGTGCAGTGCTGGCTCGCACGTGTGCAGTGCTGGCTTGTGTGTGTGTGTGAGCCAGCGTGTGTGCATTTCAGTGGCGCATTTGTTGCACGTTTGTGTTGAATTAGTGTAACTGGTTGCTTTGTGTTGCAATCAGCTGCAGCTGTTGAGGCAGCGCTCAAACATACGGACGGACGGACGGACGGACGGACGGACGGACGGATGGACTCACGGTCAAATGTAGGAGTCGTTGGCACCACTCAAAAAAATATGAAATTATCAGATGAGCTTTTGCCTCTGTCTTAGGTAATATTTGACATTTTGGCTTTTTTTAAAAAATATAGTTTGTTGATTACTTTTGATGCAGTAATAGTCTCTTATGGGCATATTTGTTGGATCGGCAGTTCTGGGCAACTGGATATCCAGTATCCACACTACTCGACGACGGGCACAGCACTCCCTCGCGTCCTTGAGCTGCGTGCGTCGAGTTTGAAGTCGGTCGGTCCCATATATGCACATGACCATACTGTATATGGACTTTTTTTGGTCGATAAAGTATAGTTTTGGACCGCGACGGAGGGGCTGGTCGCGTCTCAAATGGACACAAGATGCCTGTGTCTGGGCATTAGTTGCTCTCTGCCGCCATCTAGTGGTACCACAAAAATAAGTGGTACCACATTGGCGCCAGAGGGGTACCACCCCAGGCTCTATCAAGGTACAACGACTGGACATAGCGGACAACCGGATCTCTGTATTTGTCAGTCCTTTTATGCCCATGGAGATCACTGCTGCCATCAGTACATGCCCATATATGGGCATGCCCTCTTTTGTGCCCATATACGGAGCTGACTGATTTGTTTGTGGCTGATGCCATGACGACACATTGAGGTTAGACAACAGACTTCATATTTGGGTGTAGCTGCACTCTTATTGTGGGATAGCTTTAGCAGGTTTTGGTCACTTTGTCCTTAGGCCCCAGCCATAAAAGTCTGTCCCCCTTTCGTCCATACATGGGCATAGACACAGGCTGACACGTCATGTGAAGTCTGGGTCTGGCAGAACCAGGTCTCCTGGTCTTGTTACGGGGCCAGAGCTCAGCTCTGGACCTGTCTTATTATTGTACGTATTCTGTTTCTGCCACTTTTCGCAGTTCTGGCTGAACCGTGCTGTCGCTTTTTACGAAACTCGGCCATATGGTAGATGGTCATGAAAAACTATCAAGAAATAAATCTCACAATCTTTCGTCAAAAGGTGGCGCTATAGCACTCAATTGAAAATGCCAACTTTGAACAGGTACAACTCATGCCCTGTTTGACCTACAGCCATAAAACTTCAATACACACATGCGTCTACTCATGATGAACAACTTTAACCCTCTGACTTTTGACCTCTGACCTTTAGATCTCCCACCATTTTGAATTATATGAAAAACAGTTAAAACCTATCTCCTCCTGGGATTTTTGAGTAATCTGCACGAAACGTTTTACACATGAACTTTGGACCTATGCCGACAAACAAGCAGCAAGATTTTTCCATAAGTGAAAAAATGAAGCTTTAATGAGCCAATGAATATTGCAGTTTTATGACAATTATTCATCTGCCCCTAACACATACATGCAGACTCACATTTCTTTGAAACTTTGCGTTAATGTTGAGGGTCATTCCAAATATTACTGAAACCAATCTTACTCCAATTGGTCAAAGGGGGGCGCTATAGCGATTTTTGTGCAAACTTTAAACAGGCAAAAGTCATGCCTCGTTTGGCCGACAGCCATTAAACCTGCTTACACATGTGCCTTGACTCATGAGGAACACATGTATCACGTTGACCAGTAAGCTCCGCCCTTAGATTGTCCGCAAATTTGAGCAGTTTGAAAAACACTTAAACCCAGGATTTTTCAGCTATTTGCGTGAAACTGTATCATCTGTGTGATCTCCTTTTTCACAAGTTCTTGTCTGTTGGTCCAATGGCTTCTCCCTTAAACGTGTGCCTCACAACCTGAAGGTTGCCAGTTCAAGCCTCACTTGATGCAGACTTCATTAAAGTTGCATTGCACACAACATGATTGTGTCAATTAATACATGTGCAATTGTTAAACATAACCTGAAATACTTATTTGAGAGGGTATGTTTTTGCAATGTATGACATACTTCATTCTGAAAATAGCCGATCTACAATCTCAAAACTTTTCAGATAGCAACGTGTTTCTGAGCTTGTAGATCGGCTGCTTTCACTGGTTCAGTTTTATCTTCAACAGACAACCTCAGCCTGGTCAAAGCTATAGCACTATAGGTAGTGTTGCAGCCTGTCAATCCGAAGGTTGAGGGTTCGATTCCTGTTAATGGCAATAGGTTGAGATGTCCAATCAATCCATTCTGCTTCCATCTCTCTCTCTCTTCAATCTATTATGTTTCCATGTCTCTCTCTCTCAATTAATGCATGTGCAACTGTTAAAGGTAACATGAAATGCTTCTTGGAGAGAGTATGTTTTTGCAATGTATGACAAACTTCATTGTGAAAATAGCCGATCTACAATCTCACAACTTTTCAGATAGCAACGTTTTGTGAGCTTGTAGATCGCTTTCACTAGTTTTCGTTCCGAGTAGACACAAAAATGCCTTTATTGGTAAATGGTTTGTGAACCAGTGATCTAGAGTAGTTCGGGACACAGAGGCTTGGTTCATAATGGACGGAAATACTTATAAATATCAACAGACACTACCAGTAATTGTGTCAATTAATACATATGCAATTGATAAAGATAACCTGAAATGCTTATTTGAGAGGGTATGAAGTATGTATGACATACTTCATTCTGAAAATAGCCGATCTACAATCTCAAAACCTTTCAGATAGCAATGTTCTTTCTGAGCTTGTAGATCGGCTGCTTTCACAGGTTCACTTTTATCTTCAACAGACAACCTCAGCCTGGACAAAGCTATAGCAATATAGGTAGTGTTGCAGCCTGTCAATTCGAAGGTTGATGGTTCGATTCCTGTTAATGGCAATAGGTTGAGATGTCCAATCAATCCATTCTGCTTCCATCTCTCTCTCTCTTCAATCTATTATGTTTCCGTGTCTCTCTCTCTCTCTCTCTTCAATCTATTCCGTTTCCATGTCTCTCTCGCTCTCTCTCTCTCTTCAATCTATTCCGTTTCCATCTCTCTCTCTCTCTCTCTCTCTCTCTCTCTCTCTCTCTCTCTCTCTCTCTCTCTCTCTCTCTCTCTCTCTCTCTCTCTCTCTCTCTCTCTCATTCACCAGGTCAGGTCTGTTGTTCCAATGGCTTCTCGCTTAAGTGTGTGCCTTAAAACCTCAAGGTTGCCAGTTCAAGCCTGACTTGATGCAACGTGTTTCTGAGCTTGTAGATCGACTGCTTTCACTGGTTCACTTTTATCTTCAACAGACAACCTTAGCCTGGACAAAGCTATAGCACTATAGGTAGTGTTGCAGCCTGTCAATCCGAAGGTTGAGGGTTCGATTCCTGTTAATGGCAATAGGTTGAGATGTCCAATCAATCCATTCTGCTTCCATCTCTCTCTCTCTCTTCAATCTATTATGTTTCCATGTCTCTCTCTCTCTCTTCAATCTATTCTGTTTCCATGTCTCTCTCTCTCTCTCTCTCTCTCTCTCTCTCTCTCTCTCTCTCTCTCTCTTCAATCTATTCCGTTTCCATGCCTCCCTCTTCAATCTATTCCGTTTCCATGTCTCTCTCTCTCTCTCTCTTTTGAGTGGCGGCCATAGCTGAGTGGTTAGTGAGCCAGCCTAGGGAGCCAGAGGCCCTAGTTGCCCCAGGTACGATTCCAGGCCAGGCCAGCAAATGAAATTTGTCCCTGAGCAAGACTCTTAACCCCTAATTGCTCACAGGCCCTCATTGGAAACAAGACCGCAAGGACTTTCATGAACAGACCTGTTAAAGGAATTATCCTTATCTATTCCGTTTCCATGTCTCTCTCCGATCTACAATCTCACAACTTTTCAGATAGCAACGTGTTTCTGAGCTTGTAGGTCGGCTGCTTTCACTGGTTCACTTTTATCTTCAACAGACAACCTCAATCTGTACAAAGCTATAGCACTATAGGTAGTGTTGCAGCCTGTTAATCCAAAGGTTGAGGGTTCGATTCCTGTTAATGGCAATAGGTTGAGATGTCCATTCAATCCGTTCTGCTTCCATCTCTCTCTCTCTTCAGTCTATTATGTTTCCATGTCTCTCTCTCTCTCTTCAATCTATTCCGTTTCCATGTCTCTCTCGCTCTCTCTCTCTTCAATCTATTCCGTTTCCATGTCTCTCTCTCTCTCTTCAATCTATTCCTTTTCCAAGTCTCTCTCTCTCTTTCTCTTCAATCTATTCAGTTTCTCTCTCTCTCTCTCTTTCTCTTCAATCTATTCCGTTTCTCTCTCTCTCTCTTTCTCTTCAATCTATTCCGTTTCTCTCTCTCTCTCTCTTCAATCTATTCCGATTCTCTCTCTCTCTCTCTCTCTCTTTCTCTTCAATCTATTCCGTTTCTCTCTCTCTCTCTCTTTCTCTTCAATCTATTCCGTTTCTCTCTCTCTCTCTCTTTCTCTCTCTCCCTCCCTCTCCCTCTCCCTCTCTCTCTCTCTCTCTCTCTCTCTCTCTCTATTCCCTGGCCCCGCTTATCGCTGCTTGCAGCTATATTTATTATTATTATTGTCTCCGCCAGGCCGAAGGCATGGTGGAGAGTATGTTTTACCATCTGTCCGTCCGTGTGTGTGTGTGTCCGTCTCAGCCAAGCTAACATTGGTCAAGCTTCACGTGACATCACAATATGTAATATAAATAGGTAAGACAGGATTAATCAGGAACAGTACTCGCCTGGCGGAGACCTGTGCTCCGAGGAGCACATTTTCTAGTTATTATTATTATTCCCCACGTTTCTTGGGTCATTTCAATGGAGAAGTGCCATTTAGTGACGTCATAATGCATAATGCCATTCTAATGAATGGTAATGCCATTCTAGTGACATCATAATACTAATGTCATTGTATTATGACCCTACTATAACACTACTAACACTATCAATACTCAATACCAGCAACATTCTTAGCGATCCCACACTGTTTCTTCAGGAACAGTTCTTTCTAGTATTATTATTGTTATCAGTCAGAGTGATGTCGGAGGTCCGCCCGGCAGCCAGCCAGCCCACCCTCCCATTAGCCAGTTTTAATATAGGATAAGATATGTAGTGGGGGTCCCTGCTTCATCTCTCTCTCTCAGCTAAGGGGTCCTTGGCCTGAAAAAACATTGGAGACCCCTGATCTACAGCAATGATTACAATCACAGTAGGCTATAGAACTACTTAACATTAAAAGTGTACAAATGGAACCAAATGGATACAGAAAAGTAACAAACGGAGGAAATAACACAAGGTTTTACCGTACAGTTAGTTATCACTGTCCTTCACAAATGCATTAACAATAGTTGCCCAGGTGATGGCACTGTTGGCTAATTAATTCACTGTGGTTCTGGGTTCGGTGTGTGTGTGTGTGTGTGTGTATGTGTGTGCGTGCGTGCATGCGTGCGTGCGTGCGTGCGTGTGTGCGTGCGTGCGTGCGTGTATGTGTGTCTCAGGAGTTCTTTGAGCATGCTCAGTGTCTGTGGGAGGATGAAGGAGTCAAGTCTTGTTACGAACGCAGCAACGAGTATCAACTCATAGACTGTGCAAAATAGTAAGAACACACGCACGCACGCACGCACGCAAGCACGCACAGTCCTTCCACAATCTGAAGTATTATGCTTTGTTATCAATATCTTAGCAGTCCCATATAATGATAGATATTCATATACTTGACAATATTGAAACATGCACGTTCTCATCGTGATGAGATTACAGTGATTTTACAACAACTAAAAAGCGTTGTTCAGCACCTATGCACAGCCCCTTACGCAATATTAAAATTTCTAGAGCAGTGGTTCTCAGGGTGGGGTCCGGGGACTCCCAGGGAGTCCCCAGCCTAATGATTGCAAACGCGGAAGCCTCCGCCCAAGTGCAGCTTACTATCAAACCCTGCTCGGCTTGTGTCTCTGTTAGTCCGGTTGCTTAAAGGAGTAGTTCACCCAAAAAATGACTTATTTTCTATCAATTGCACACCCCATGAAGCCTTGAATCCATGGATTTATTTTTGTTTTTGTGGCATTCCTAAGCCAATAATTTGATTCCCGTCTCCTACCGGCTAATGTATCCGGTAGGAGACACAAAGTAGATTATTTGTGTCTCCTACCGGATACACACCCGGTCATCAAATTATTGGCTTAGGAATGCCACAAAAACAAAAATAAATCCATGAATTCAAGGCTTCATGAGGTGTGCAATTGATATAAAATATGTCATTTTTTGGGTGAACTCCTCCTTTAAGACCAGATTTTTGAAAAATGTGGACACGGCTGACAAAAGCGCCATTTTTGTTCTCCATCACCATAAGTTTCATTTTGGAAGGGGAGCCACGTCATCAAGATGGCAGAAGGTGGCCATCTTGGCCATCTCAGCTTCCAAGCCACTTAGAAAGTCAATCTGGGTGTCAAAAGATATGTTTTTGGGGTCAAGGAATTCATTAAAGCTATTGAGAATATCAACAAGTGACTATATCTGCCAAGATGTGAACATTTGGTTCATTCTGGCAATATATCTACACAACTTTGTATGCCTCGGCTAGATTATGCACAACATATTGGTATGATTTGTAATTAGCTTGACATATCTGACTCTTTGTTATTTCCTATTTATTTTCAAAAGAAAGGAAGCAAGTGTTGAACCGCCTTCAATTGTTGCCTTCACTTGGTTTGCTCCAGCAGTCTGCATGTAACTACTGCAGAACTTTGACAGAGTAGCATACATGGAAACTGTGATAAGAAAGGCTGCAGCAGAATAGTTATCTGAAGGGTTCTGGAGGTGCAGTGGAGCTCACCAAGAATCCCTCAGCAAGTGGATGATCGAAGGGCCCAAACAAGCACAACTCCTAATACAGTTTGAGCAGGAGTATAGCAAAAGGTTATAAACAACAACACCATGAAGAAGTAATGTTTACACAAAAGACATTCAAAGAATAAGCACTAGTGTTGGTACACACCATCAGTTGGATGGGCAATCTGTTCCGAGATGATACCCACAAGCATGAAATGTGATTGACGAGTCAGTAGTTAACAAAGTCTGCACTGTGGAATCAGTGGGCAGAGATCTGTACAACAAGTACCTTAAGACAGTGATCAGGGACCGCATCACTCCATTCATGAGCCCATCAAATAGAACTCACTCACTATCTTCAGATGCCCAACACCCAAGACCAAGCAGACAGGGCAGATCTCAATGTTGAAGGATGATGTGGTGGCACTCTTCTCCGGATTATATATAGCCATGCAACACAGAGAGGGGGGCATGAGCACCTTCTTTAATCATGAAAACCATCCATGCCCTCCCTCTCTGTCTGACAGAGGGAAACTACGGCTGGGAAATAAATCAAAAGCTCTTCACTTTTTTCTTGGGGAAGATTGCATTAACTGCCTGGCCAGAGGGCCAAAGACAAGTCCACAGCACTTCCCATCTTCCACTGTTACATAGGCTGTGACACAACATTAGCATTCTGCGGGAAAGGGAAGAAGTCAGCATGGGTGGCGTGGAAGTCCTACCCTGAGGTCACCCAGGCCTTCAACTACATGGCAGAAAATCCATACACTTCAGTGCCCAACACTTTCAGCTTCTTGAGCGTTTCACAGTCATCATGCATGATAAGACAAGTGAAATCTGTCAATGAAGCACGGCGAGAGTTGTTCTGCCAGAAGAACAAAACGATGGAACACATTCCACCAACGCAAGATTCACTGTTGCAACACGTGAAGCAAGTTGCCTACCAGTCTGGGATCTGGGCCACGTCTGAACTGGCCCAGCAGCCGACACCCAGTCCAGAAGGATGGGGATGGACATTGGATGACAACAACCAGGTCTGGCTTCCTGTGTGGAGCAATCTACCGATGGCGTCAAAAGCCTGCAATGAACTGGTCAAGTGCGGTTGTAAACGTGGTTGTGGTGCAAGGTGCTCATGCAAGAAGGCACACTGGAATTGCACAGATCTTTGCAGTTGTCAATGTGACAGATAATTTGAATGTCAATCCACTTCATGCTTCATTTTCTATGTGTCTGACTGCTAACCGAGTTGAAAATTATGTAAATATGTTGCTAGAATGACCATATTTATTTGATCTTGGCACAAATAAACATCTAGTGGTATTCTCAATAGCTTTATTGCATTCCTTGACCCAGATAATGTATATTTTGACACCAAGATTGACCTTCTAAGTGGCTTTGAAGCCGAGATATTGGCACTTATAGATATGACATGGTGGACATCTTTGAAATCCAAGATGGCCGCCTTCTGCCATCTTGATGACGTGGCTCCCCTTCCAAAATGAAACTTATGGTGATGGAGAGCATGTAGAAAAAAATTGGCGCTTTTGTCAGCCGTGTCCACATTTTTTTGTTAACAGCCCTGACTATGTCCGTGTGTGTCTCTGTGGTGCACTGCCTGTGTGCAGCCGCGCCCCCATTTCACTCACGCTCTCATTGGCTCGCGCCCCCATGTGACTCGAAACTCCGTGCTGAAATATAGCAGCTGCACTGCCTGTGTGCAGCCGCCAGAGTGCGCCAGAGTGCACTACTACAGTGTGCCTGAAATATAGCAGCTACAGTACAGTCAAGCTGCGTTCGCTTCCAGCGTTCGCGCGTCTTACTTGTTGATAGTTGGGAACCAATGGGACGCATATAGGTCTGTAACTCTGAGAGCGTACACATGGAACGGGTCCATTTGGTTCCATGTGTACGCTCTCAGAGTCAAATTAACACTGATGATACTACAGTGTAGAGATCAAAATGGTGTCAAATGGGGGTCCGTATCCTAATGCACATCAAACTGGGGGGTTCTTCAAATTAAAATGGTTGAGAATCACTGCTATAGCTGTAAAAATCTGTTAAAATATGGAGGTTTCTGTGCCTGATAGCAACAATGTTATAGATTAGATTAGATTCCGATAGTATAGGTTGGGGTCTTTAACAGAACAGGGTGAAATATACACACAAACACAAACATGGTTACATGAAATAACCAATGAAAGGATTCTATCTCTCTCTCTCTCTCTCTGTGTGTGTGTGTGTGTGTGTGTGTGTGTGTGTGTGTGTGTGTGTGTGTGTGTGTGTGTGTGTGTGTGTGTGTGTGTGCGCGCGCATGCGTGCGTGCGCATACTTGTGCGCTTCAGTTTCCTAGACAGGTTGGATCCGGTACGGAGGAGTGACTACTCCCCCACTGACCAGGTAATGAACTAGCTCTTCGATCTCATCTTGTTCATTTAGTATTATGATATTAACTCAAAGACTGAGAAGTGTGTGTTTGTGTGTGTGTGTGTGTGTGTGTGTGTGTGTGTGTGTGTGTGTGTGTGTGTGTGTGTGTGTGTGTGTGTGTGTGTGTTTGTGTGTGTGTGTGTGTGTGTGTGTGTGTGTGTGTGTGTGTGTTGTGTGTGTGTGTGTGTGTGTGTGTGTGTGTGTGTGTGTGTGTGTGTGTGTGTGTGTGTGTGTGTGTGTGTGTGTGTGTGTGTGTGTGTGTGTGTGTGATCCATACTGTTTTCTCGATAATAATCAACAATAGGGATCTATTGCACATGTTATGAATAGTTGTACTAGTTATAGTTATAGTTCATATCTGCCCTGTATGACACTATAATAATAATAAGGGTAATAATAATAATAATAATAATAATAATAATAATAATAATAATAATAATATTTTTCTCTACAGGACTTGCTGCGTTGCAGAGTTTTGACTTCGGGGATCTTTGCGACTCGTTTTCAGGTCGATAACGTCATCTTCCAGTAAGTTTCACCTCCTGGACCAAAATAGACCAATGATTTGTTTACAAACATTGAGACAAACATAATCATAATTCCCAACAGATCCCCAAAGCTGTTGTCTTGGCGCGATGCAGTGCGACACGTTTCTGAAAAGTAACAGTTTTGGACATATGAGGGTTTCCACCTGACAGGGAGGATATACACCGATGTACAAGATCACAACGAGTCACAATACATGTATGCTAAAATGTATGTTTTAGGGCATATTTGAACTGCCCACACATAGCAACTTTATTCATTGATATGACGTCAACGTTTACAAAAAAGGTACAAATGCCCATCCCTAATACAAGAATCTATACATACTGGCCCTCATTTATCAACGCGGTGCAGCCCAAATAATGGGCGTAGGGCGAGATCACCGCAACCTTTTGGCATTTATCAATATATCCTGACGTGGGCTTCATCCTACCATACGCTGAGATCTCACGTCTGGTCGAGACCAGTTGTTGACGTTGGCTGCGCCCGTTTATTCCATTCTAGACCTGCGGAGCAGCATTGTCTGACTGTCTGACAGGCATCTGGACACATAATCCACTCCTAAATGTATATCTACACACTAATAATTAATCCCTGTGAAAATATAACATTTTATAAAGTCATTTAAACAAACTGCTTTAACAGTCATTCAGTTGCATTGGCTATTTAAATAGCAGATCTGCAAGCTCAAAGTCGCATCGCGACGCGTTGTGAGCTTGTAGATCTGCTATTTTCAAAATATACGAGCGCTTTTGCGTCGGGACTCGGGAGTCCCGCGGTCGGGACTGCCGACGATCTTTTCATGGACAGTGAGGTGTACAAACTTACAGTAGCTTGTCCTATGTTATGGAGTTATGTCTGTTTTGAAATCTACAACCTGGCTGGGTTAAGGATATAAACCCGACGCTCCAATCTCTTATTAACGGGACGGACCGAAACTGCCGTCTCACGGGGAATATCCTACATGACTGCTTGTGCACTGCTCGGTATGGGTTAAATAAATAAATATACAAACGTATTCCATTCATGGCGATGTGATTGGTATCATAATATGTCATTCATGTAGGCTACAAGCCTACGTGACAAAGATTGTACCGCTACGGTAGGGATTACAATACATGAAAAACACAGCTGGGCGGGCGTGTGTGTGTGTGTGTGTGTGTGTGTGTGTGTGTGTGTGTGAGAGAGAGAGAGAGAGAGAGAGAGAGAGACAGGGGGGCGTGTGCGTGTGCGTGTGAGGCGAGGCAGGCGGGGGAAACTCTTTCTCATTGGCTTTTGATGTCTTTGGTCGTATTCTGGTCCTTCTTCATGTCGTAAAATCGGGGCGTCTTGAGAATATTTAAGGGCGTGTTATTTAAATGACGCTAGGTTCCAGCCGTGACATTTATCAAGCCTGGGACCAAATGTAGGTTCGGATCAGCTGTGTAGGATTCGTTGATAAATGTGACTTCGACGTTGGTGTACGGCCGAATATATGGAAAAATATAAGCCGGTTTATAAGCTGCGTTGATAAATGAGGGCAACTGACTGTAAATCAATGATAACTAGAAAAAGTGCTCCTCTCAGCACAGGTCTCCGCCAGGTCAGGTAGGTTAGTGTGGGCCAGCAATGTTCGTAAATCTGAAGGAGTAATATCCCAAAATGTGTTTTCAATAAGTCGGCCTCCTGGTGGCGCTATAAAAGGCAGACGTGAAAAATGCAGGTCAAAGGTTCTTCCTTGGCCTCTAGGGAGTGCGCATACACAGTTTTACACAGATTGTTGCAGTTATAAGTAAAGACACGAATCGGCCTGTTATAGCGCCACCATAAGGCTGATTTTATATTTTTCAAGTGGCATTTCTTCATCGGCCTAGTGAGAATGTCCGTGCAAAATTTCACGGAAATCCTCATTATTTGAGGCGTTGTGTGCAAAACAGAGCTCTCGTGCAAACTTTGGAAGCTATTCATAGCCAACCAGGATGGAATATGAAAAGTCTGAAGGACCCGTTTCGTTTAATGACTATAGAGATACTGTGTATCGATTTGCGTGACGTTTGGATAAAATTTGTAGGAGTACCATCAAAAAATGTGTTTTGCAAAAAGCGGCCTCCTGGTGGCGCTATAACAGGCCCATGTGAAAAACTTTGGGCAGAATTTCTGAATTGGCAGGGAGTGTGTGTGGACAGTTTCGCTGCGATCAAGCAAACGGTGCCGGAGATTAGCTGATCACAGACGGACGGACACACACACGGACACACACACGGGCGGACAGGGTGCAAAACATACTTCGGCCTGCCTGGCGGAGACAATAATCTATACATAGGCCTACTGGCGTTGTCTGATAAGGGATCTATTGGATCTGCTTTGAACAGCGCCTTCGGTGGATTGGATGATTGAGTCTACACACCTGCTTGTGTTGTACTTCATTCTAACTCTGTCTGTCTGTCTGTCTGTCTGTCTGTCTGTCTGTCTGTCTGTCTGTCTGTCTGTCTGTCTGTCTGTCTGTCTGTCTGTCTGTCTGTCTTTCTGTCATGTCTTTCTGTCTGTCAGTATGTTTGATGTAGGAGGTCAAAGAGGTGAGAGAAGGAAATGGATTCAATGCTTCAATGGTGAGAAATTACTGAACCATGTTTTAAACAGTGTCTCGAGAATGAGATTGAACAGCTATAATAATACTAATAATAATAATAACAATGTTTCAGATGTTACAGCTATCATCTTCGTAGCGGCTAGCAGCAGCTACAACATGGTGATTAGAGAGGACAACTCAACCAATCGCATTCGAGAATCTCTGGATCTCTTCAAATCCATTTGGACTAACCGGTAAACTCATCGTTAGTTAAATTAAACTAATTAATTAACCATTAAACTCATAAAAATGTATTAATGAAAGGTAGCGTAAGTGATATTGTGTGTCTGTGTGTGTGTGTGTGCGTGTGTGTGTGTGTCGGTGGTCTGTTGCAGTTTCCTGAAGACCATCTCAGTGATTCTGTTCCTGAACAAACAGGATGTTTTGGCAGACAAGATTTTAGCAGGGAAATCCAAGCTGGAGGATTACTTCCCAGAGTACACGCAGTACATAGTAGCAGAAGATGGTAAATATACTGGAGTAAATACACAGTACACAGTACCAGGCAGATATGTCTGTCTGTCTGTCTGTCTGTCTGTCTGTCTGTCTGTCTGTCTGTCTGTCTGTCTGTCTGTCTGTCTGTCTGTCTGTCTGTCTGTCTGTCTGTCTGCCTGTCTGCCTGTCTGCCTGTCTGCCAGTCTGTCTGTCTGTCTGTCTGTCTGTCGCGGGCTCTCAAACTTGGTGGGTGTGTCTCTGATGAGCCGGGGGGGGGGGGGGGGGGGGTGCACCACCTATGTAGACACACTATGGTGTAACAGTGGAGCCAATAGGAGGTGCACCACCTACGTAGACACACTTCGGTGTAACAGCGGAGCCAGTGGGAGGTGCACCACGTACGTAGACACACTGCGGTGTAACAGTGGAGCCAGTGGTGCACCACTTATGTCACACTGAAGCATAACAGTGGATCTAGCAACACTTCAGAGCTCAAGACCCTGATGCTAGACAGAAGGGTGTGGAGGGCAACAATTCAGGAGTCCAGAGCTGGTGTTGGATAGTCTGCACTCTCTCATCGTATAGCTTGCATACTGTGTGTATTTTTTTGTGTGTGTACACATACGTATTGTGCACATTGTGTATGTGTATGTACTAATAATATGTATGTACTGTGTGTATTTTTGTGTGTACACAGCGGTACCAGATGCAGATGAAGTTCCCAGCGTAACGAGGGCCAAGTTCTTCATCAGGGATCAGTTTCTGGTGAGACCACACACGCACGCACGCACGCACGCACGCACGCACGCACGCACACACAGTATTAACAGAATTAGAATCAACTTTATTACATCACAGTCTACAGGTCCACAGTCTACAGGTGTAAAAAAAAAAGGGGATCAATCTGAACAAAGGTACATTATAATTTACTCTGTTTAACAGAGGCTGTTATTCACTATTTACTATATAAGCATTTATAATAATAATAATAATAATAAACTTTATTTGTATAGCACCTTTCATGACATGAAATGCAGCTCAAAGTGCTTTACATAGCAAGAATACAATTACAGTTAGAACCAATTTAACAATAAAGCAAACAAAAATAAAATAAAATAAAATAAAAGCAAAGGCAAAAGCAAAGGCATAGAACAACATTAAAATAGGGAATACAGTGAGGAATTAAAAATCAACCAAAGAATCAGCTAAAAGCAAGAGTGAAGTAATAGGTCTTGAGCTGTGCTTTAAAGCTATCGACAGAGGCTGCCTGTCTTAAGTGTAATGGGAGTTTATTCCACACTGTCGGTCCGTTAAAGCAGAATGCTGCTTCACCGTATTTTTTATATGTCATTGTAGGCACCTCGAGCAGGTCAGCACTTGAAGACCTGAGGGCCCGGTTTGGAACATATCTCTCTAGGCAGTCAGAGAGGTAGGAGGGTGCCAGACCATTTAGAGCTTTATAAACTAATAAAATAATTTTAAAATCAATCCTAAAAACAACCGGGAGCCAGTGTAGTGAAGCTAGAACTGGAGTGATATGTTCTCTCATCCTGGTTTTAGTTAAAATTCTGGCTGCCGCATTTTGAACAAGTTGTAATCTGTCAGTTGTTTTCTTTGGCAGGCCAGAGTAGAGTGCGTTGCAGTAATCAAGCCGAGAGAAAACAAAAGCGTGGATCAGCGTTTTTGCATCGTCTAACGACAGATAGTCTCTAATTCGCGCAATATTTCTAAGATGAAAGAAAGCAATCTTGGTGACATGATTAATGTGTGTATTCAATTCAGAATCGATAATCACCCCCAGGTTCTTTACTGTGGTGTTACTTTCTACAGCCAGAAAGGCTCGTTTATGTACATGTGAGAGTTGTCAATGTAACTCATTTAATGTAAATCGGAAACCAGGAACTCTCGGTTCCATGACGCTTGTGGCAGACGAGCGTCATGTGAACCATGGCTAGCACTTACCACAGTACAAACTGCTGTGATTGGTGCAGCACCTAATAGCCATGCCTTTTTCTTGTTCCACATCATGGACGCTGGCTCGTTTTTTTTATCCAAAGCGCAATGTGTGAGATCAGAATAAGCTGAGTAAACATGAACTCTAGTCAATAAACAAATAGGTAATTAGTCACACAAGGGCGGGTTCGGAGAAAGCAATGTAGTGCCTCAAAGAAACTATAGGACACCAGGTACACAATGAAACTAGCATTAGTCTAAACAACATGCTACCTAAATAACATTCTGTACATTTGAAAATATTGGACACCAGGTAAACAATGAACCTATAGGCTCTATTTAAACAACATCTAAACATCTAAATCACATTCACAGTGCTAAGGAGTAAGATTGAGTCTGAGCGCTAGGGAGTGAGGTGGAGTCTGAAGAGGTGACCACAGCAGAAAGTTGGGAGTGAGTCTGCAGTTCTGACTGCAATGGGGAGTTTATTCCACTGTTAAAGAGCCAGGATCAAGAAGAGTCTAGGACATGTGGAGTGTTGTCACGGGTGTTTTAGGGAAGGGAGAAGAGTCTAGGACGTGTGGAGCGTTGTCCAGGGTGTTTTAGGGAAGGGAGAAGAGTCTAGGACGTGTGGAGTGTTGTCCAGGGTGTTTTAGAGAAGGCAGTAGAGTCTAGGACGTGTGGAGCCATTTTTTGAAATATTTGAAAGAAATATTGAAAATGTTGAATATCTTGATGATTTTTTTGACTCAAATCTTCTCTTCTGGGGGTCCCTGGCACAAAATATTTTCAGATGTGGGGTCCGCATCTATATATATATAGTATAAATCAATTTGGAGGTCCTTGGCACGAAAAAGTTTGAGAACTACTGCAGTACATGCAGTAAACATCATTGTTAATGAGTATTTTCATGTGTATTTTCCAGAGGATCAGTACTGCCAGCGGATACAGCAAACATCATTGTTATCCTCACTTCACCTGCGCTGTGGACACCGAGAACATCCGGCGCGTTTTCAACGACTGTCGCAATATCATCCAACGCATTTATTTACAACAAACCGGGATGCTCTGATTGGTCCAAAGCATGCACTTACCATAGCCCTGAAACATGACTGTCATACCATGACAGTTATGGAGCCCAGAGTTCCTGGTTTTCGATTTTTTGACATTGCCAACTTTCACATGTACATAAACGTTCAGGTTTCAAATATAAAGTGCTTACCCAAGTGCCACGGATGTTACAAGGCGATCCGTACCGCGATAAGTACCCGTATCTCCCGTATTGTTCAATAAAAAGTATTTTAATCCCCCGGCTTTTTTTGGTAATGTATCAGAGTGCAATACACCTCCCAACCATTAGTGTCACATAGTTGAAAGCAACGGAGAAGATTTGGAGAAAATGGCCGGCGATCGGATTAAAATGCTTTTTATTGAACAATATGGGATAAGGGGTGCAATGCTCACTGGACGGCCTTGCACGCCGTGCCGGAACGTATTTGACCAGAAGCACACGCAGGCACACGCATAGATTTAAAACCTACTTTAAATTCGCACCTCAACAAAGTTTTCAAAGGCTCCCGACTCACACCTAGCGAATTAACATAGAAATAAGCCTAGATGCATATCAATTGCGCGTGTCGTGCGCGTCACGTCATTGAAATAGGGTGCAAGAACATACCAAATGAGCATTGCATGCCTGGATATACGGGTACTTATCGCGGGTCGGATCCACTTGTAACATCCGTGGCTCGTGGGTAATCACTTTATATTGAAATCTGAACGTTTATGTACATGTGAGAGTTGTCAATGTAACTCATTTAATGTAAATCGGAAACCAGGAACTCTCGGTTCCATGACGCTTGTGGCAGACGAGCGTCATGTGAACCATGGCTAGCACTTACCATAGTACAAACTGCTGTGATTGGTGCAGCACCTAATAGCCATGCCTTTTTCTTGTTCCACATCATGGACGCTGGCTCGTTTTTTTTATCCAAAGCGCTTTTACATAGATTGTGCATTACATTCACCCATTCACACACACACATTCATACACCGATGGCGGAGGAAACCATGCAAGGCACCAACCTGCTCATCGGGAGCAATAGGGATTCAGTGTCTTAATCAAGGACACATCGACACTAACTCTGATCTCTGTGCCTTTTTGCACATACTCATTGATTTGGTAATCAATTGATATGGGGTTTCAATGAATGTAATGCACCCACAAAACAAAACATGACAATGTGGTTGTCATTATTATTATTATTATTATTATTATTATTATTATTATTATTATTATTATTATTATTATTATCATTATTATTATCAGTAGTCGTAGTATTAGTCACATCATGAGTTGAGTAATGTGCATTGAGTGGGTCTAAACTAATAGAATAATAAAATATGTGCAAAATGATCTGATATGGTTCTTTATTATATATAGTATACATATAAAATTATATGTTTGTGTTATATCATATTGTTGCTGTCTCCATACTCTACATTTTTGTGTTTTTTCATAAATTAAAGCCCTACTTGATCACACAACAGCGTCACACAAAAGCATCACAAATAGCAGATCTACAAGCTCGAAGTGCGTTGCGAAACGGCGTGTTTCAGATTGCAGATTTGCTACTTTTAAATTTGAATCCTGAAATGTAACCGTTTTGGTCATAATGAGGTTACGACCCGACAGAAACGATGTACACTATTACATTATATGGTTGTGTTATAACTTATTGGCACATGTCCTTACATAAAAGTGAGCTGCTACTCTCTGTAGGTCCCATATTGTACGAGAATCAAATCCTTTGCTGCATTAGTTAGTCCATATTACCAGCATTTAAGGCAGTATTGGTATTTTTTCTCTCCGTATTCTGAGGACTTTTCAGCTGCAATGAAAGAAAAGCTACCCCCCCCCCCCCCTTCCAATCACAGCACTTTTCTGAGCAAAATGCTTCAACAGAGAGACGTCACAGAGTTCTTAAGAATTAATTTATATTTGTGTGGTGGTGGACTGGTGGAACTGCGCGCTGCGTCGCGACACAGGCGTGTGTTTGTGTGTGTGTGTGTGCGTGCGTGCGTGCGTGCGTTCGTGCGTTCGTGCGTTCGTGCGTGTGTGTGTGTGTGTGTGGGGGGGAAGCGAATCACACAGAAAATCGCAGGAGGAGGAGGATTATCACACAGCTAGTAATTACTGTGTAATCACAGGCAGGTGTGCAGACAGAGATGTTGACCCAGTCCGTGCTCTATTTGCAATGACGCCAAGTGGAATTACTAAATCTGGAGCCCAAGAGAAAAACAAAACAAAAACAAAGACAGAAAGATGTTCAACAAAGTAGACATGAAATGGCCACATTTCTGGCCCAAAAGGGAAAGTTGAAGATGCACCAGAAGTCTTTGGCGAAGTTGAATCTGGAGAAGGTGAGCAGGCATGCAATGCTCATTTGGTATGTTCTTGCACTCTATTTCAATGACGTGACGCGCACGTCGCTTAACACCTACACTGCAAGTCACACAATGGACAATTGATATGCATCTAGGCTTATTCCTATGTTAATTCGCTAGGTGTGAGTCGGGAGCCTTTGAAAACTTTGTTGAGGTGCGAATTTAAAGTAGTTTTAAATCTATGCGTGTGCCTGCGTGTGCTTCTGGTCATATAGGTTCCGGCACGGCGTGCAAGGCCGTCCAGTGAGCATTGCACCCCTGAAGGTGAGTAAAGCAGACTTGTTTGCAATGGTGGAAAGAGTACTCAATTACTCTACTTAAGTAAAAGTATCAATACTGCAATGTAGAAATACTCTATTACAATTAAAAGTCTCAAATAAAAAAAAATACTTGAGTAAAAGTACAAAAGTATTGGCATCAAAATGTACTTAGAGTATCAAAAGTAGAAAGTACTCATTATGCAGAATGTCCCATTTCACAAGTTTTCAAATATATAAAATGTATATAAATCTTTTGGAAAAAGCAGATCTACAAGCTCACAATGTATTGTGAGCTTGTAGATCTGCTATTTTCAAATGGCAGAAATGTATGTAGGACTGAAGTGGTTAATGTTTTGCAATAATAATCAAGATCTACAAAGTAACTAGTAACTAAAGTTTTCATATAATTGTAGTGGAGTAAATATTTGCCTCTGAGATATAGTGGAGTAGAAGTAAAAGTACTGAAAATTGGAAATACTCGTCTCCAGTACAGTAACAAATACCTCAAAATTGTACTACAGTACTTGAGTAAATGTACTTAGTTACTTTCCACCACTGCTTGTTTTCTAGCTAGCTGGCTACTGTGGCTAGTAATTAGCAGGTCGTCGGTCGTTATAAATAATAATCACCCCGGGTCGATTATTTTAATTAACTTTCTGAGAGTGTTCAAATGGAACCAAACAGACTGTTTGGTTCCATTTGAACACTCTCAGAAGTTACAAATGGCTATGAACACTGAGGTTTTACTGCATGGTGCAAATTGTCTTTGTCTGAAATAAAATGATCAACGTCACAAACTCAATTGCAGTTTTGCACAAAATAGATTAAACATGATTTTTTTTTAAGGCTAAGCCTTTAATGAATACAACAGTTCCCCTCGTTATGTCTGTTTGTTTGTCCTCTTCACATAGGACAGAAGCTACAGCCTACACTGAAATCCTGAGGATTAATTTAACTCTGAGAGGGTACAATTGGAAGGAACTAATCAGAGTTAATTCTCAGAGCTAAATTAACTGAGTTCACTGTGTTGCTAGCTTGCTCAGCTCTTGGCTACTAAGCCAGGGATAATGTATGAGGAGGTGGTCCTTATTGAAATTTAAAGCCCGACAGGGTGATTATCCACCGACGCGGAGCCTATAATCAGTGTTGGGCAAGTTACTTTTAAAAAGTAACTAGTTATAGTTATAGTTACTGCTCCAAAAATGTAACTAGTTACTCTACTAGTTACTACATTATGAAAGTAACTAGTAACTAGTTACTTTTTTTAAAAAGAAGAAAACATTTATAAAATAAAATAACAAAAAATATATTATTTCCAAATGATGTTAGGGTATAAATAATGTTTATTTGTTATTATTTCTTCTTCTTTAGAAACATTTTCTTTCACATCAGGATGTAATGATCATTAGACTAGAGAAATAACCCACACTCCCTCCCCAGTCAGAGTTATCAGTTTGAATGAATTTTATGTAATTTGCATATAGATGTGAGTGGACTTAATTTAACTGACTAAACCTTTTTTTTATTTAAAAAGAAAAAAACTATTTCACACTTATGCCATGTATGCCAGTGATCACCTCCCCTGTGCCAATGTTGGTTTGCCTACCCCTGTATTAAACACACACACACACACACACACGCACACGCACACGCACACGCACACACTATGGAGGGAGATCAATGTCATTAATCCCAGCTCCGTGTGACACACCCGCGTGATTTTCTGCGCGCGTGTCACTCAACGCATAGACGTCTCATGTACTTTCCCATTGACTTAAAGTGAGTATGCGACTACGCGTACATAGTAGGCGTAGTCGCGTAGTCGTATACTATGTACGCGATTAGACGCACATAGTACGCGTGGTCGTGTACTATTTAGTTCCATCAGTTCCGCACAGATGATATATATATCGGTACTCCGGTAGTGTCTAAATTCCCACACACACCGCGCGTACACGCGTCGCGTAGTGTGTTTGTCAAATATCACAGAAAATAAAATTATTATTAAGACTGCACAAAGTTAGTTTGTATTTTATTCTATAGGCTATTAGCTATTTAAAAGGACTAAATATTTGATTAAGGAAATATTTGAATGAACTATTTTGTTTTCAGTGACACATTTCGATGCGGAAGAAGGAGGAGCAGGAAACAGCAAGGATTAAATAAAAATGAAGATTTATTTGATTGATTTTTACACTTTGTCAGCTTGTTCTTTTGTCTTTCTACTATGGTATTTCATGATCTAGTAATTGTATTAGTTTTTTTTACATGACTTTTTTTTTTTGGAAATTAGTTGGCTGTTCATTGCAAGAGGAAATTTCAATCTTTTCTAATTTGATTAGCTTACTGCCTTTTTCGTTTTCATTTTCCAGCTCCTGCACCGGATCTGCCAAAATACACATGGGCCTTCTTTCTTTAATATCCAATTTGATTGACTGATCTGATCATAATGCATAATGTTACAGCCAATACCTTTAATTATGTTGATGGACTGGCGTTATTATCTTAGTAGTTTGATTAAAGCACTGGTTGAAACATCACCCCTGCAATTTCAAAGTACCCAAGCTGTGCTACAGTATTTTATTTATTGTGGGTAATCTATTTGAGAACAGTAAAACCGATCATGTATGAGTTTATAGCCCTGAAACATGACTGTCATATCGTGCCCGTCATGGATGAACTTCAACCTGTTAAACCTTTTCCCTTTTTGGTCCGTACATCAACATAAACGTTCATATTCCAAATATAAAGTGCTTACCCCATGGCTACGGATTTTACAATTATGTACGTTCCCTGAATTGTTAAATAAAAAGCATTTTAATCCGATTGGTGGCCATTTTCCCCGTATTTTCTCCATATGCTTTCAACTACGTGACCCTATCGGCTGGGAGGTGTATTGCACTCTGATACATTATAACTCTATGAGAAAATGGCCACCGATCGGATATTTTAATCCGATCAGTGGCTTTATATTGAACAATATGGAAAATACTGGTACTTATTGAGGGCCCGTACATAATTGTAACATGTGTGGCCATGAGGTAAGCACTTTATTTTTTAAATCTGAACGTTTACATAGATGTATGGAGCAAAAAGGGAGAAAGTGCAAACACCAGGTTGAAGTTCATCCATGACGTAATCCATGGCTAGCAAAGACATGGCTAGCATGCGGAGTAAGAACGCATGGCTAATTTGCATATCCACGTGAATATATTACGCGTATGCAAATTAGCCATGTGGTCTTCCCAAAATTAACTTTAGTTAAAACTACAAGTTACTTTGTAGATTTGGATTATTATTATAGAACATACATTAACCACTTCAGCCCTATATACATTTCAGCCATTTAAAAATAGCAGATCTACAAGCTCACAATGAGCTTTTTCCACCACTGATTAAATGCAATAACTTGGTTAACAATGACACATTGCAAAATGTAGGCTATTTATTACCTACATAACTAAATAAGTTTAGGGAGTTATGGGAAACAAGAGTTTGTCATAGTGTCAACATTATATTATATAAGCAAAATATAATGTAGGCTACCTATAGTCACTTAGACAGACAAGACAGACATTAACAAAATTAAATTGCCGTCTGATATGATGTAAAAACGGGGGTCCGGGACCCCTAGGCCCTAGGGGGTCCTCGTAGTTACTACAGGGGGTCCGCCAAATCTATGTGAGATAGAACATTTTCTCTCTCTCTCTCGTTTTCTTTTTTTTTTACACTAACCAGCATCCCTATTTTGGGGAGTAGCCTACATTCACTGAAAATAGCCGATCTACAAGCTGACAATGCGTGGTGCTGCAACAGCTTGTAGATCTGCTATTTTTGGTGAAGAAGTTTGGTGGTGTAGTGGCAAAAAAAACACCAAGTACAGAGCCAAATGTCTAATGATTAATGCTTTGACCTCAACGTCAACTTTGATCGCAACGTCAATTCTAATGTTGTCCTAATGAGAAATACATATGTAGGCTATAGCCTACTAAGCATACTACCCCTGACATTATAAGCATATTATTTTATTGCTCAATGATGAGTTTGCGTCATAACAGAGTTAGGGTATTGAATTTATGTCAACAGATGTATCAGTAGGTGACGGCCATTGTCATCCAAAATATATCAGGAACATTGTGTTCTGTGTGTGATCAAATATAATTAATTTAGTTGGTATATATTAGTTGAAACCATATATAAATAGTGGACAGGACAGGACAAGACAAGGGTAAAGCGAGCAAGAATAAATGTATGCTTTGGAAAATGGTTGGAACATAACGAAACATTCATTGCCCCAACCCAGATTCGGACCCATGACCCATGGCTTACAAAACCAGTCATTAACTGAGGGAGAGCGAGTGCATTCTCCCCTGCCGCTTGCCGACAACGGTGGCAACTCCGGTGCGCTCCGGCAGCTGCCTTGCCCAGACCGGCATCTGCTGGTAAGACCGGCAGATAAGACCGGCAGATGCCGGCAGATCTACCGGTAAGACCGGCAGATGCTGGTAAAACCGGCAGATGTCGGCCGCTTGCCGACAATGGTGGCAGCTCCGGTGCGCTCCTGCGCTTGCCTTGCCCAGACCAGCAGCTGCCGCGGCTCCGGGGTAGTTCGTGCATGGCAGTCTTATTGTAGGCTTCAATTGGCGTTTTAGGCACGCTGTATATTTCTTCTGCAGTAAAAATGATAAAAGCATCAGTTAAAATGTTCTGGTCATGTTGGCCTATAGGCTAATAAACAAATTAACTATTAAATTAATGAATTGGACTCTGCAGTGATAATGTAGTGGTGTCGTATTGCAATGTAGCCTGAATCACATCTTGAGTTAAATATGGTAGAGGGCTATGCCAAACGGCGAAGACCCGAAACTCAAAACCATCGGCCAAAGGGTGGAGCTGTAGCACTCAATTGAAATATGCCAACTTTGAACAGGTACAACTCATGCCCTGTTTGACCTAGAGCCATTTTGACCTCTGACCTTTAGATCTCCCACCATTTTGAATTATATGAAAAGCAGTTAAAATCTATCTCCTCCTGGAATTTTTGAGCAATCTGCACGAAACTGTCTACACGTGTACTTTGGAAGTGAAAACATTAAGCTTTTATGAGCCAATGAATATTGCAGTTTTATGAAAATGCAAACTTTAAACAGGCAAAAGTCATGCCTCGTTTGGCCGACAGCCATTAAACCTGCTTACACATGCGCCTTGACTCATGAGGAACAAATCTATCAATTTGACCAGTAAGCTCCGCCCTTAGATTGTCTGCAATTTTGAGCAGTTTGAAAAACATTTAAACCCAGGATTTCTGAGCAATTAGCGTGAAAGTGTGTCATGTGTGTGAACTCCCTTTTCAATAGTTCAGGTCTGTTGGTCCAATGGCTTAATCATCTGCCTTGAAACCACAGGGTCGCTGGTTCGAATCCCACCTCATGCAGACTTCATCTCAATTGCATTGCACACAATATGACTGTATCAATGAATAAATGTGCAATTGTTAAATGAAACAAGCTTATTGAGAGTAGTTATTTTCAATGTATGATGTACTTCATTCCCTCTTTTGTTTTGTTGGATTCTCCTTTTTCACTAACTAAGGCTGTGGATTGAATAGCTTGATCAGTACAGTGTTAGCCTCATGTGCCGAATGTCTACGGTTCAAACCCCACTCATCACAGTTTACATTTAAATTGCATTGTACAAAACATGACCCTGTTAATTCAGACATGTGCAATTTTTAAACAATAACATGAAATGCTTTTGAGAGTAGTTGTTTTTTAATGTATGACATACTTTCTTGTGAAAATAGCCGATCTACAATCTCACACCTTTTTAGATAGCAACGCGTTGTGAGCTTGTAGATCGACTATTTTCACTAGTTTCCATTCCGAGGAGACTCACTGTCTGTCTGTTTGTCTGTCTGTCTGTCTGTCTGTCTGTCTGTCTGTCAGTCTCTCTCTCACAGTCAGTCTGTCTGTCTGTCTGTCTGTCAGTCTCTCTCTCACAGTCAGTCTGTCTGTCTGTCTGTCTGTCAGTCTCTCTCTCACAGTCAGTCTGTCTGTCTGTCTGTCTGTCTGTCTGTCTGTCAGTCTCTCTCTCACAGTCAGTCTGTCTGTCTGTCTGTCTGTCAGTCTCTCTCTCACAGTCAGTCTGTCAGTCTCTCTCTCACAGTCAGTCACTCAGTCAGTCAGTCAGTCAGTCAGTCAGTCAGTCAGTCAGTCAGTCAGTCAGTCTCTCTCTCACAGTCAGTCAGTCAGTCAGTCAGTCAGTCAGTCAGTCAGTCAGTCAGTCTCTCTCTCACAGTCAGTCAGTCAGTCAGTCAGTCAGTCTCTCTCTCATAGTCAGTCTGTCTCTGATTGGCGTAGCCTGCAATTTTACCCCGCTTTAACCAATCATCACTCCTCTCTGTCTACTTTCACTTTTGCATGGTACTGTGAGAGGACAATGCCTGGATTTGCCTGTATGTTAGATGACAGGCATGTCAGGCAGGCAGCTCCGCGGGGGAGACAGTTCAGTTGGAGCACATAATGTAACGCAGTAACACACCCATTTAAATCACAGTAACTATAATGGCGTGTGTCATGGTGATTTCTTTACTGGCAGGACGGTATCTTAATGACGTCACATGCACGCGCGCGCACATGGCGTGCACCGGGCAGGATCTGTACCCCCCCCAACTTACTCAAATGTTTTACTTAAGTAAAAAGTATCAATACTGCAATGTAGAAATAGCCTACTCTACTCCAGGATCCATTCTCTTTTGGACTCCTTCTTAGGACTTGATCTGAAAATAGCCTATGCCTCCAGCCTCCTACAGACTACTGTACTTAACAGGTTACACTTGGACCATTGTTATGCAGGCGACGGCAACTTTAGCTTTGTAAAAGGTGCGAATGGGGCAGCCAGTGTATCTCTGCGGTATGAGGACGGCGGTATGAGGACGGCAGGACGCTCACCGCCAAACCTGTAATGCACATTAGCCATTTGGCTTCTATGCAGTGCAGTGCACCGTACTGTGGCCATGCGCGTGAAGATAATACTGGCCAAACGCCGTCCTACCCCGTTTGGCCTCCATGACACCACTGGTTACTGAATGGTAAAAGGTAACTAGTTACGTTATTAGTTACCGCAAAAAGTAGTTTAACGCGTTAGTCCCAACACTGCCTATAATACCGCCAAAAGACTGTATTTTCATTTCTGCATATCTTTACCTATTATTTGATGCCGATTGTTCAGGAATTTCAAATTCTTTCTATATCGTGTCATATCCTGCGCAACCGGAAAGAATGCTATTGGTTGGGTAGCTTGTCAATCAAATCATCCCGCCCCTCCTACAGCATACCCTACTTTATCATCAATTTAAAAATAAATGGGACCATAATTTCCCAAAACGCATATCATGGTGATTGAAAGAAGACTTTAAACTAGCGACTTGAAGCATATAGTATTTATGACAATGTTTATTAAGGTAAGAAAATCAAGTCTAAAGTTCGTCAAAAACCCACCCACTTGAATGAAGAAAGAATCTTTCTGACATCAGCAGGGGTAAAACAGCGAACCTACTGGCCATTCATATGAACTTTTACTTCCTATATAGACTATTTCAAAGCAGGAAGCTGGGCCCTTGGAGCCTGCAGTACTCAAGCACGGCTTGAGTACTGGGAGCTGGTGTTAGGTGTGAAGATGAAGATAGACCAATGCTGTGTGGAGCTCAGGGAGGAGATAAGAAAGGCAGCCAGAGAGAAAGTAGGGAGGAGTACAAAGAGATGAGGGGTAAGGCAGAGAGAAAGGTGGTGAGGGTTAAGGAAAAGAGTATGAGTAGTTTTATGAAAGGTTGGACACCAAGGAGGTTAGTCCCAACACTGCCTATAATACTGCCTATAATACCGCCGGATTTACCACGGGCGACTGTATTTTGGGGCGAGTGTGGGTATTCTTGCGTTGGTGCGGAACGATAAACAAGGAAGTAGTAGATCAAATAGAATCACTTTTCGGTTATTGCATCGTCTATTTCTCACTTTAAATGTTTTCAAAAACATTCTTGAAAGCAACGTTAGTTGTAAATCACATTTTTTTTTTTTTTACATGGCTGTCATGTTGGATTACAGCATAAAACCAAGCAGCACAGGTTGATACGAGCAGGTGTTCTGAGTCTCTGATTAGACAGCGGTCCGTTATAGAGCTCATCGGTTGTTCTGTCTTCAAAAAAAAGGAAAAAGCCAAAATGTGTATATTCTTATGTTTTGAATTATTCTGGTGTTCTTGTATTGTAATCTTTCTGAGTGCATTCTTATGACAAGCTTTATTGAATACATGCTCTTTACATTGACGTTCTAACTACAGTGAGGGATTAGTGACTGCCATCTATTGACAGAGTTTGGTACTGCACTAGAGACGTTTGTATACGTTCCACTTCCTGTTTATCCTCCATAACTTTCTAAGCTACATGAATACAAGCAGTGTGTACAATTCCAGTTGCCTTTCCACGTCTAAACCTTGGAGTAGATTTATCTGTGAGTATCAGAGTGTCAACAGTGCCAATAAGGACAAATGTGGATTATTTAGTGGATGATATTTGTTGATATTGAGTTAACTTGACTTAAGAGAATTCTTGTTTTCCATGTTGCCTTATCACCAAGTTAAGCTTCTATAGTTCAATATTATACATGCTTATATTCTTGCAATGATAATTGATGGTGAATTGTCTTGTTCCTGAATACATACAAATAAGATGTTGTTGTAGATCAGTATTGGGCTTATATCAATTTTACATGCCTGGTGAGCTGTAAAAATGTATTTCATACTTGCCTAGACTACTGTAAAAGGTTAAAAACACACCAATGGTTAAAACACTTCAAATGGTTAAAAATCAACTTGTAACTAAAGCTATATTTCATTGTTACAATGTTAAAGTGTAAAAAATGTCATGCTTTATGCTGTTTGGTAAAATGCATTTTTTTCTGTCTATGTTTTCAGTTTTACAAAATTATGAAGAACCTCCCAGTAAAGATCATATTCTGAGGAAAATATGGAATGGAACTTCATTTTGTTATCTGTCTGTCTAAGCCTTGCTAAGAACGCAATTGCCAGGGCAGAACATCGGTCATTATCAAGAAATAATGACCGATGATTGACCAATTACAATCAAGCATTTAACCAAGCCGTGTAATAAGCTACAGTAAAAGGTTCTCCTTCCTCTAGTTTGGATTCAATGTGTAGCTTGTGACTTGTGTAGCATATTTTAGGTGTGTTGAATAACTTAATTTTACATAATATAATTTATTATAGATAAGATGCTATGACAACTTATTTTTATGACAAAACCTTGTCAGCAATTGTTAGGCCTAAAGTCAACAAGTAAATGATCAGTTCTTTATGATATCACCCTCAATCAGATACTGAGCCAGAGAGACGCATTGCCACACAGAGCTTGGCCACTGCCTCAGAGGGAGAGACCACCAGAATCTCCACACAGAGACTGTCCACTGAGACCACGAGCAACAGAAGTAGGTGGCCTTCCTCTATAGCAGTGATTTTCAACCTTTTTTATATCAAGGACCATTATTTAGTCTTTTTGGTAAAACCAGGGAGAATGTAACCAGATCAGTGTAATTGGACGGCAAGTTTTTTAAATATCAAACGTAAGATTTGTGCTTTATAATCATATTGACTGATGGCGGCTACAGATGTCGGGTGTTGCTTTGTATCGCCATGTCGCTGGCTTCAATTGAAAAGGAATAGTAGACTGCAGCTTTGCATCTGTCAGAGTGAACACAGTCTGTCTGTGGTGCATAATTGACAATGACTGCTAGCCGTTGCTGAGGTTGTGCATGTTCTTCTTCCCGTCCACATCCCGTCCAAGCCCCCCTGGCTTTCTTGAAGAGGTCCGAGATGCTGCAGGGAATGGAGATAGGAGGGTCAATTTAACCTTCAAGACTGCAGAATGTGTGAGCAGAGCATTTTCCAACCGTCTTTAATCCAAACTGATGACGAGCTTGACCATTCAGAAGCCCGGGTGTAACGGTGAGTGACCCGGAAGGGCTCGTCCGGGATTTTAAAACGGGACCTCTCGCACCCTAAGCGAGAATCATACCCCTAGACCAACGAGCCCTGTCTTCACTGTCATCTTTACTCTGATATTTTTTTTTGATGCACTCAGGGCTTTCTTGAAAAAATCAGAGATGCTGTAGGGAATGGAGATAGGAGGGTCAATTTAACCTTCAAGACTGCAGAATGTGCGAGCAGAGCATTTTCCAACCGTCTTCAATCCAAACTGATGACGAGCTTGACCATTCAGAAGCCCGGTTGTGAAGGTGGGTAACCCGGGAGGGCTCGTCCGGGATTTGAACCCGGGACCTCTCGCACCCGAAGCGAGAATCATACCCCTAGACCAACGAGCCCTTCTTCACTCTCATCTTTACTCTGTTAATTTTTTTTTATGCACTCAGGGTTTTCTTGAAAACTTCAGAGATGCTGCAGGGAATGGATATAGGAGGATGAATTTAACCTTCAAGACTGCAGAATGTGTGAGCAGAGCATTTTTCAACCGTCTTTAATCCAAACTGATGACGAGCTTGACCATTCAGCAGCCCGAGTGTAAAGGTGGGTGACCCGGGAGGGCTCATCCGGGATTTGAACCCGGGACCTCTCGCACCCTAAGCGAGAATCATACCCCTAGACCAACGAGCCCTTCTTCACTCTCATCTTTACTCTGTTAATTTTTTTTTATGCACTCAGGGCTTTCTTGAAAACTTCAGAGATGCTGCAGGGAATGGATATAGGAGGGTCAATTTAACCTTCAAGACAGCAGAATGTGTGAGCAGAGCATTTTCCAACCGTCTTTAATCCAAACTGATGACGAGCTTGACCATTCAGAAGGCCGGGTGTAAAGGTGGGTGACCCGGAAGGGCTCGTCCGGGATTTGAACCCGGGACCTCTCGCACCCTAAGCGAGAATCATACCCCTAGACCAACGAGCCCTTCTTCACTCTCATCTATACTCTGTTAATTTTTTTTAATGCACTCAGGGCTTTCTTGAAAACTTCAGAGATGCTGCAGGGAATGGAGATAGGAGGATCAATTTAACCTTCAAGACTGCAGAATGCGTGAGCAGAGCATTTTTCAACCGTCTTTAATCCAAACTGATGACGAGCTTGACCATTCAAAAGCCCGGGTGTAAAGGTGGGTGACCCGGGAGGGCTCGTCCGGGATTTGAACCCGGGACCTCTCGCACCCAAAGCGAGAATCATACCCCTAGACCAACGAGCCCTGTCTTCACAGTCATCTTTACTCTGTTAATTATTTTTTATGCACTCAGGGCTTTCTTGAAATCTTCAGAGATGCTGCAGGGAAAGGAGATAGGAGGATGAATTTAACCTTCAAGACTGCAGAATGTGTGAGCAGAGCATTTTTCAACCGTCTTTAATCCAAACTGATGACGAGCTTGACCATTCAGCAGCCCGAGTGTAAAGGTGGGTGACCCGGGAGGGCTCATCCGGGATTTGAACCCGGGACCTCTCGCACCCTAAGCGAGAATCATACCCCTAGACCAACGAGCCCTTCTTCACTCTCATCTTTACTCTGTTAATTTTTTTTTATGCACTCAGGGCTTTCTTGAAAACTTCAGAGATGCTGCAGGGAATGGAGATAGGAGGATCAATTTAACCTTCAAGACTGCAGAATGTGTGAGCAGAACATTTTTTTAACGGTCTTTAATCCAAACTGATGACGAGCTTGACCATTCAGAAGCCCGGGTGTAAAGGTGGGTGACCCGGAAGGGCTCGTCCGGGATTTGAACCCGGGACCTCTCGCACCCAAAGCGAGAATCATACCCCTAGACCAACGAGCCCTGTCTTCACAGTCATCTTTACTCTGTTAAATTTTTTTTATGCACTCAGGGCTTTCTTGAAAACTTCAGAGATGCTGCAGGGAATGGATATAGGAGGGTCAATTTAACCTTCAAGCCTGCAGAATGTGTGAGCAGAGCATTTTCCAACCGTCTTTAATCCAAACTGATGACGAGCTTGACCATTCAGAAGCCCGGGTGTAAAGGTGGGTGACCCGGAAGGGCTCGTCCGGGATTTGAACCCGGGACCTCTCGCACCCTAAGCGAGAATCATACCCCTAGACCAACGAGCCCTTCTTCACTCTCATCTTTACTCTGAATTTTTTTTTTAATGCACTCAGGGCTTTCTTGAAAACTTCAGAGATGCTGCAGGGAATGGAGATAGGAGGATCAATTTAACCTTCAAGACTGCAGAATGTGTGAGCAGAGCATTTTTCAACCGTCTTTAATCCAAACTGATGACGAGCTTGACCATTCAGCAGCCCGGGTGTAAAGGTGGGTGACCCGGGAGGGCTCGTCCGGGATTTGAACCCGGGACCTCTCGCACCCAAAGCGAGAATCATACCCCTAGACCAACGAGCCCTTCTTCACTCTCATCTTTACTCTGTTAATTTTTTTTAATGCACTCA
>NC_137612.1:59462701-59472701 GCF_963280865.1 Gymnoscopelus braueri
GTTAATTTTTTTTTATGCACTCAGGGCTTTCTTGAAAATTTCAGAGATGCTGCAGGGAATGGATATAGGAGGGTCAATTTAACCTTCAAGCCTGCAGAATGTGTGAGCAGAGCATTTTCCAACCGTCTTTAATCCAAACTGATGACGATCTTGACCATTCAGAAGGCCGGGTGTAAAGGTGGGTGACCCGGGAGGGCTCTTCCGGGATTTGAACCCGGGACCTCTCGCACCCAAAGCGAGAATCATACCCCTAGACCAACGAGCCCTTCTTCACTCTCATCTTTACTCTGTTAATTTTTTTTAATGCACTCAGGGCTTTCTTGAAAACTTCAGAGATGCTGCAGGGAATGGAGATAGGAGGATCAATTTAACCTTCAAGACTGCAGAATGTGTGAGCAGAGCATTTTTCAACCGTCTTTAATCTAAACTGATAAAGAGCTTGACCATTCAGAAGCCCGGGTGTAAAGGTGGGTGACCCGGGAGGGCTCGTCCGGGATTTGAACCCGGGACCTCTCGCACCCAAAGCGAGAATCATACCCCTAGACCAACGAGCCCTGTCTTCACAGTCATCTTTACTCTGTTAATTTTTTTTGATGCACTCAGGGCTTTCTTGAAAACTTCAGAGATGCTGCAGGGAATGGAGATAGGAGGATCAATTTAACCTTCAAGAGTGCAGAATGTGTGAGCAGAGCATTTTTCAACCGTCTTTAATCCAAACCGGTGACGAGCTTGACCATTCAGAAGCCCGGGTGTAAAGGTGGGTGACCCGGGAGGGCTCGTCCGGGATTTGAACCCGGGACCTCTCGCACCCAAAGCGAGAATCATACCCCTAGACCAACGAGCCCTGTCTTCACAGTCATCTTTACTCTGTTAATTTTTTTTGATGCACTCAGGGCTTTCTTGAAAACTTCAGAGATGCTGCAGGGAATGGAGATAGGTGGATCAATTTAACCTTCAAGACTGCAGAATGTGTGAGCAGAGCATTTTTCAACCGTCTTTAATCCAAACTGATGACGAGCTTGACCATTCAGAAGCCCGGGTGTAAAGGTGGGTGACCCGGAAGGGCTCGTCCGGGATTTGAACCCGGGACCTCTCGCACCCGAAGCGAGAATCATACCCCTAGACCAACGAGCCCTTCTTCACTCTCATCTTTACTCTGTTAATTTTTTTTAATGCACTCAGGGCTTTCTTGAAAACTTCAGAGATGCTGCAGGGAATGGAGATAGGAGGATCAATTTAACCTTCAAGACTGCAGAATGTGTGAGCAGAGCATTTTTTAACCGTCTTTAATCCAAACTGATGACGAGCTTGACCATTCAGCAGCCCGGGTGTAAAGGTGGGTGACCCGGGAGGGCTCGTCCGGGATTTGAACCCGGGACCTCTCGCACCCAAAGCGAGAATCATACCCCTAGACCAACGAGCCCTGTCTTCACAGTCATCTTTACTCTGTTAATTTTTTTTGATGCACTCAGGGCTTTCTTGAAAACTTCAGAGATGCTGCAGGGAATGGAGATAGGAGGATCAATTTAACCTTCAAGACTGCAGAATGTGTGAGCAGAGCATTTTTCAACCGTCTTTAATCCAAACCGATGACGAGCTTGACCATTCAGAAGCCCGGGTGTAAAGGTGGGTGACCCGGGAGGGCTCGTCCGGGATTTGAACCCGGGACCTCTCGCACCCAAAGCGAGAATCATACCCCTAGACCAACGAGCCCTGTCTTCACAGTCATCTTTACTCTGTTAATTTTTTTTTATGCACTCAGGGCTTTCTTGAAAACTTCAGAGATGCTGCAGGGAATGGAGATAGGTGGATCAATTTAACCTTCAAGACTGCAGAATGTGTGAGCAGAGCATTTTTCAACCGTCTTTAATCCAAACTGATGACGAGCTTGACCATTCAGAAGCCCGGGTGTAAAGGTGGGTGACCCGGAAGGGCTCGTCCGGGATTTGAACCCGGGACCTCTCGCACCCGAAGCGAGAATCATACCCCTAGACCAACGAGCCCTTCTTCACTCTCATCTTTACTCTGTTAATTTTTTTTAATGCACTCAGGGCTTTCTTGAAAAGTTCAGAGATGCTGCAGGGAATGGAGATAGGAGGATCAATTTAACCTTCAAGACTGCAGAATGTGTGAGCAGAGCATTTTTTAACCGTCTTTAATCCAAACTGATGACGAGCTTGACCATTCAGCAGCCCGGGTGTAAAGGTGGGTGACCCGGGAGGGCTCGTCCGGGATTTGAACCCGGGACCTCTCGCACCCAAAGCGAGAATCATACCCCTAGACCAACGAGCCCTTCTTCACTCTCATCTTTACTCTGTTAATTTTTTTTTATGCACTCAGGGCTTTCTTGAAAGCTTCAGAGATGCTGCAGGGAATGGAGATAGGAGGATCAATTTAACCTTCAAGAGTGCAGAATGTGTGAGCAGAGCATTTTTCAACCGTCTTTAATCTAAACTGATGACGAGCTTGACCATTCAGAAGCCCGGGTGTAAAGGTGGGTGACCCGGGAGGGCTCGTCCGGGATTTGAACCCGGGACCTCTCGCACCCAAAGCGAGAATCATACCCCTAGACCAACGAGCCCTGTCTTCACAGTCATCTTTACTCTGTTAATTTTTTTTTAAGCACTCAGGGCTTTCTTGAAAACTTCAGAGATGCTGCAGGGAATGGAGATAGGTGGATCAATTTAACCTTCAAGACTGCAGAATGTGTGAGCAGAGCATTTTTCAACCGTCTTTAATCCAAACCGATGACGAGCTTGACCATTCAGAAGCCCGGGTGTAAAGGTGGGTGACCCGGGAGGGCTCGTGCGGGATTTGAACCCGGGACCTCTCGCACCCAAAGCGAGAATCATACCCCTAGACCAACGAGCCCTTCTTCACTCTCATCTTTACTCTGTTAATTTTTTTTAATGCACTCAGGGCTTTCTTGAAAACTTCAGAGATATTGCAGGGAATGGAGATAGGAGGAACAATTTAACCTTCAAGACTGCAGAATGTGTGAGCAGAGCATTTTTCATCCGTCTTTAATCTAAACTGATGACGAGCTTGACCATTCAGAAGCCCGGGTGTAAAGGTGGGTGACCCGGGAGGGCTCGTCCGGGATTTGAACCCGGGACCTCTCGCACCCAAAGCGAGAATCATACCCCTAGACCAACGAGCCCCGTCTTCACAGTCATCTTTACTCTGTTAATTTTTTTTAATGCACTCAGGGCTTTCTTGAAAACTTCAGAGATGCTGCAGGGAATGGATATAGGAGGGTCAATTTAACCTTCAAGCCTGCAGAATGTGTGAGCAGAGCATTTTCCAACCGTCTTTAATCCAAACTGATAACGATCTTGACCATTCAGAAGGCCGGGTGTAAAGGTGGGTGACCCGGGAGGGCTCGTCCGGGATTTGAACCCGGGACATCTCGCACCCGAAGCGAGAATCATACCCCTAGACCAACGAGCCCTTCTTCACTCTCATCTTTACTCTGTTAATTTTTTTTACTGCACTCAGGGCTTTCTTGAAAACTTCAGAGATGCTGCAGGGAATGGAGATAGGAGGATCAATTTAACCTTCAAGACTGCAGAATGTGTGAGCAGAGCATTTTTCAACCGTCTTTAATCTATACTGATGACGAGCTTGACCATTCAGAAGCCCGGGTGTAAAGGTGGGTGACCCGGGAGGGCTCGTCCGGGATTTGAACCCGGGACCTCTCGCACCCAAAGCGAGAATCATACCCCTACACCAACGAGCCCTGTCTTCACAGTCATCTTTACTCTGTTAATTTTTTTTTATGCACTCAGGGCTTTCTTGAAAACTTCAGAGATGCTGCAGGGAATGGATATAGGAGGGTCAATTTAACCTTCAAGCCTGCAGAATGTGTGAGCAGAGCATTTTCCAACCGTCTTTAATCCAAACTGATGACGATCTTGACCATTCAGAAGGCCGGGTGTAAAGGTGGGTGACCCGGGAGGGCTCGTCCGGGATTTGAACCCGGGACCTCTCGCACCCAAAGCGAGAATCATACCCCTAGACCAACGAGCCCTTCTTCACTCTCATCTTTACTCTGTTAATTTTTTTTAATGCACTCAGGGCTTTCTTGAAAACTTCAGAGATGCTGCAGGGAATGGAGATAGGAGGATCAATTTAACCTTCAAGACTGCAGAATGTGTGAGCAGAGCATTTTTCAACCGTCTTTAATCTAAACTGATAAAGAGCTTGACCATTCAGAAGCCCGGGTGTAAAGGTGGGTGACCCGGGAGGGCTCGTCCGGGATTTGAACCAGGGACCTCTCGCACCCAAAGCGAGAATCATACCCCTAGACCAACGAGCCCTGTCTTCACAGTCATCTTTACTCTGTTAATTTTTTTTGATGCACTCAGGGCTTTCTTGAAAACTTCAGAGATGCTGCAGGGAATAGAGATAGGTGGATCAATTTAACCTTCAAGACTGCAGAATGTGTGAGCAGAGCATTTTTCAACCGTCTTTAATCCAAACTGATGACGAGCTTGACCATTCAGAAGCCCGGGTGTAAAGGTGGGTGACCCGGAAGGGCTCGTCCGGGATTTGAACCCGGGACCTCTCGCACCCGAAGCGAGAATCATACCCCTAGACCAACGAGCCCTTCTTCACTCTCATCTTTACTCTGTTAATTTTTTTTAATGCACTCAGGGCTTTCTTGAAAACTTCAGAGATGCTGCAGGGAATGGAGATAGGAGGATCAATTTAACCTTCAAGACTGCAGAATGTGTGAGCAGAGCATTTTTCAACCGTCTTTAATCCAAACTGATGACGAGCTTGACCATTCAGCAGCCCGGGTGTAAAGGTGGGTGACCCGGGAGGGCTCGTCCAGGATTTGAACCCAGGACCTCTCGCACCCAAAGCGAGAATCATACCCCTAGACCAACGAGCCCTTCTTCACTCTCATCTTTACTCTGTTAATTTTTTTTAATGCACTCAGGGCTTTCTTGAAAACTTCAGAGATGCTGCAGGGAATGGAGATAGGAGGATCAATTTAACCTTCAAGACTGCAGAATGTGTGAGCAGAGCATTTTTCAACCGTCTTTAATCCAAACCGATGACGAGCTTGACCATTCAGAAGGCCGGGTGTAAAGGTGGGTGACCCGGGAGGGCTCGTCCGGGATTTGAACCCGGGACCTCTCGCACCCAAAGCGAGAATGATACCCCTAGACCAACAAGCCCTTCTTCACTCTCATCTTTACTCTGTTAATTTTTTTTAATGCACTCAGGGCTTTCTTGAAAACTTCAGAGATGCTGCAGGGAATGGAGATAGGAGGATCAATTTAACCTTCAAGACTGCAGAATGTGTGAGCAGAGCATTTTTCAACCGTCTTTAATCAAAACTGATAAAGAGCTTGACCATTCAGAAGCCCGGGTGTAAAGGTGGGTGACCCGGAAGGGCTCGTCCGGGATTTGAACCCCGGACCTCTCGCACCCTAAGCGAGAATCATACCCCTAGACCAACGAGCCCTGTCTTCACAGTCATCTTTACTCTGTTATTTTTTTTTGATGCACTCAGGGCTTTCTTGAAAACTTCAGAGATGCTGCAGGGAATGGAGATAGGAGGATCAATTTAACCTTCAAGAGTGCAAAATGTGTGAGCAGAGCATTTTTCAACCGTCTTTAATCTAAACTGATGACGAGCTTGACCATTCAGAAGCCCGGGTGTAAAGGTGGGTGACCCGGGAGGGGTCGTCCGGGATTTGAACCCGGGACCTCTCGCACCCGAAGCGAGAATCATACCCCTAGACCAACGAGACCTTCTTCACTCTCATCTTTACTCTGTTAATTTTTTTTATGCACTCAGGGCTTTCTTGAAAACTTCAGAGATGCTGCAGGGAATGGAGATAAGAGGGTCAATTTAACCTTCAAGACTGCAGAATGTGTGAGCAGAGCATTTTCCAACCGTCTTTAATCCAAACTGATGACGAGCTTGACCATTCAGAAGCCCGGGTGTAAAGGTGGGTGACCCGGAAGGGCTCGTCCTGGATTTGAACCCGGGACCTCTCGCACCCTAAGCGAGAATCATACCCCTAGACCAACGAGCCCTGTCTTCACAGTCATCTTTACTCTGTTAATTTTTTTTGATGCACTCAGGGCTTTCTTGAAAACTTCAGAGATGCTGCAGGGAATGGAGATAGGAGGATCAATTTAACCTTCAAGACTGCAGAATGTGTGAGCAGAGCATTTTTCAACCGTCTTTAATCTAAACTGATGACGAGCTTGACCATTCAGAAGCCCGGGTGTAAAGGTGGGTGACCCGGGAGGGCTCGTCCGGGATTTGAACCCGGGACCTCTCGCACCCGAAGCGAGAATCATACCCCTAGACCAACGAGCCCTTCTTCACTCTCATCTTTACTCTGTTAATTTTTTTTATGCACTCAGGGCTTTCTTGAAAACTTCAGAGATGCTGCAGGGAATGGATATAGGAGGGTCAATTTAACCTTCAAGCCTGCAGAATGTGTGAGCAGAGCATTTTCCAACCGTCTTTAATCCAAACTGATGACGATCTTGACCATTCAGAAGGCCGGGTGTAAAGGTGGGTGACCCGGGAGGGCTCTTCCGGGATTTGAACCCGGGACCTCTCGCACCCAAAGCGAGAATCATACCCCTAGACCAACGAGCCCTTCTTCACTCTCATCTTTACTCTGTTAATTTTTTTTAATGCACTCAGGGCTTTCTTGAAAACTTCAGAGATGCTGCAGGGAATGGAGATAGGAGGATCAATTTAACCTTCAAGACTGCAGAATGTGTGAGCAGAGCATTTTTCAACCGTCTTTAATCTAAACTGATAAAGAGCTTGACCATTCAGAAGCCCGGGTGTAAAGGTGGGTGACCCGGGAGGGCTCGTCCGGGATTTGAACCCGGGACCTCTCGCACCCAAAGCGAGAATCATACCCCTAGACCAACGAGCCCTGTCTTCACAGTCATCTTTACTCTGTTAATTTTTTTTGATGCACTCAGGGCTTTCTTGAAAACTTCAGAGATGCTGCAGGGAATGGAGATAGGAGGATCAATTTAACCTTCAAGACTGCAGAATGTGTGAGCAGAGCATTTTTCAACCGTCTTTAATCCAAACCGGTGACGAGCTTGACCATTCAGAAGCCCGGGTGTAAAGGTGGGTGACCCGGGAGGGCTCGTCCGGGATTTGAACCCGGGACCTCTCGCACCCAAAGCGAGAATCATACCCCTAGACCAACGAGCCCTGTCTTCACAGTCATCTTTACTCTGTTAATTTTTTTTGATGCACTCAGGGCTTTCTTGAAAACTTCAGAGATGCTGCAGGGAATGGAGATAGGTGGATCAATTTAACCTTCAAGATTGCAGAATGTGTGAGCAGAGCATTTTTCAACCGTCTTTAATCCAAACTGATGACGAGCTTGACCATTCAGAAGCCCGGGTGTAAAGGTGGGTGACCCGGAAGGGCTCGTCCGGGATTTGAACCCGGGACCTCTCGCACCCGAAGCGAGAATCATACCCCTAGACCAACGAGCCCTTCTTCACTCTCATCTTTACTCTGTTAATTTTTTTTAATGCACTCAGGGCTTTCTTGAAAACTTCAGAGATGCTGCAGGGAATGGAGATAGGAGGATCAATTTAACCTTCAAGACTGCAGAATGTGTGAGCAGAGCATTTTTTAACCGTCTTTAATCCAAACTGATGACGAGCTTGACCATTCAGCAGCCCGGGTGTAAAGGTGGGTGACCCGGGAGGGCTCGTCCGGGATTTGAACCCGGGACCTCTCGCACCCAAAGCGAGAATCATACCCCTAGACCAACGAGCCCTTCTTCACTCTCATCTTTACTCTGTTAATTTTTTTTTATGCACTCAGGGCTTTCTTGAAAGCTTCAGAGATGCTGCAGGGAATGGAGATAGGAGGATCAATTTAACCTTCAAGAGTGCAGAATGTGTGAGCAGAGCATTTTTCAACCGTCTTTAATCTAAACTGATGACGAGCTTGACCATTCAGAAGCCCGGGTGTAAAGGTGGGTGACCCGGGAGGGCTCGTCCGGGATTTGAACCCGGGACCTCTCGCACCCAAAGCGAGAATCATACCCCTAGACCAACGAGCCCTGTCTTCACAGTCATCTTTACTCTGTTAATTTTTTTTTAAGCACTCAGGGCTTTCTTGAAAACTTCAGAGATGCTGCAGGGAATGGAGATAGGTGGATCAATTTAACCTTCAAGACTGCAGAATGTGTGAGCAGAGCATTTTCCAACCGTCTTTAATCCAAACTGATGACGATCTTGACCATTCAGAAGGCCGGGTGTAAAGGTGGGTGACCCGGGAGGGCTCGTGCGGGATTTGAACCCGGGACCTCTCGCACCCAAAGCGAGAATCATACCCCTAGACCAACGAGCCCTTCTTCACTCTCATCTTTACTCTGTTCATTTTTTTTAATGCACTCAGGGCTTTCTTGAAAACTTCAGAGATATTGCAGGGAATGGAGATAGGAGGATCAATTTAACCTTCAAGACTGCAGAATGTGTGAGCAGAGCATTTTTCATCCGTCTTTAATCTAAACTGATGACGAGCTTGACCATTCAGAAGCCCGGGTGTAAAGGTGGGTGACCCGGGAGGGCTCGTCCGGGATTTGAACCCGGGACCTCTCGCACCCAAAGCGAGAATCATACCCCTAGACCAACGAGCCCCGTCTTCACAGTCATCTTTACTCTGTTAATTTTTTTTTATGCACTCAGGGCTTTCTTGAAAACTTCAGAGATGCTGCAGGGAATGGATATAGGAGGGTCAATTTAACCTTCAAGCCTGCAGAATGTGTGAGCAGAGCATTTTCCAACCGTCTTTAATCCAAACTGATAACGATCTTGACCATTCAGAAGGCCGGGTGTAAAGGTGGGTGACCCGGGAGGGCTCGTCCGGGATTTGAACCCGGGACATCTCGCACCCGAAGCGAGAATCATACCCCTAGACCAACGAGCCCTTCTTCACTCTCATCTTTACTCTGTTAATTTTTTTTACTGCACTCAGGGCTTTCTTGAAAACTTCAGAGATGCTGCAGGGAATGGAGATTGGAGGATCAATTTAACCTTCAAGACTGCAGAATGTGTGAGCAGAGCATTTTTCAACCGTCTTTAATCTATACTGATGACGAGCTTGACCATTCAGAAGCCCGGGTGTAAAGGTGGGTGACCCGGGAGGGCTCGTCCGGGATTTGAACCCGGGACCTCTCGCACCCAAAGCGAGAATCATACCCCTAGACCAACGAGCCCTGTCTTCACAGTCATCTTTACTCTGTTAATTTTTTTTTATGCACTCAGGGCTTTCTTGAAAACTTCAGAGATGCTGCAGGGAATGGATATAAGAGGGTCAATTTAACCTTCAAGCCTGCAGAATGTGTGAGCAGAGCATTTTCCAACCGTCTTTAATCCAAACTGATGACGATCTTGACCATTCAGAAGGCCGGGTGTAAAGGTGGGTGACCCGGGAGGGCTCGTCCGGGATTTGAACCCGGGACCTCTCGCACCCAAAGCGAGAATCATACCCCTAGACCAACGAGCCCTTCTTCACTCTCATCTTTACTCTGTTAATTTTTTTTAATGCACTCAGGGCTTTCTTGAAAACTTCAGAGATGCTGCAGGGAATGGAGATAGGAGGATCAATTTAACCTTCAAGACTGCAGAATGTGTGAGCAGAGCATTTTTCAACCGTCTTTAACACATCCACCGCCAAGGGCTAATATCATAATGTACTCACCAGTGCCAAGGTGTTTTTGTTGTTTTTTTGTTTTTTTCATGTCGCCATAGATCTTGTTAAAATCCTTAAGATTGAGCGCTACACGGTCTGTTTACATCCGCGAGATCTCCCTGTATCTCCCAGTGAAAACCACGTGTCAAACGGGGCATCCATGTTTGAGTTAGAGCGGATTACGTTAAACAGTGAAATGCGAGGAGAAAAAACTACAGGAAGAGAATTGAGTTTCAGTTTCGTCTGTAGAATGGGAGCGGGCGTGATCGTCAAAACCGGATCCCAAAT
>NC_137612.1:59480201-59485201 GCF_963280865.1 Gymnoscopelus braueri
GGGAGGGCTCGTCCGGGATTTGAACCCGGGACCTCTCGCACCCAAAGCGAGAATCATACCCCTAGACCAACGAGCCCTGTCTTCACAGTCATCTTTACTCTGTTAATTATTTTTTATGCACTCAGGGCTTTCTTGAAAACTTCAGAGATGCTGCAGGGAATGGATATAGGAGGGTCAATTTAACCTTCAAGCCTGCAGAATGTGTGAGCAGAGCATTTGCCAACCGTCTTTAATCCAAACTGATGACGATCTTGACCATTCAGAAGGCCGGGTGTAAAGGTGGGTGACCCGGGAGGGCTCGTCCGGGATTTGAACCCTTGACCTCTCGCACCCAAAGCGAGAATCATACCCCTAGACCAACGAGCCCTTCTTCACTCTCATCTTTACTCTGTTAATTTTTTTTAATGCACTCAGGGCTTTCTTGAAAACTTCAGAGATGCTGCAGGGAATGGAGATAGGTGGATCAATTTAACCTTCAAGACTGCAGAATGTGTGAGCAGAGCATTTTTCAACCGTCTTTAATCCAAACTGATGACGAGCTTGACCATTCAGAAGCCCGGGTGTAAAGGTGGGTGACCCGGAAGGGCTCGTCCGGGATTTGAACCCGGGACCTCTCGCACCCAAAGCGAGAATCATACCCCTAGACCAACGAGCCCTTCTTCACTGTCATCTTTACTCTGTTAATTTTTTTTGATGCACTCAGGGCTTTCTTGAAAACTTCAGAGATGCTGCAGGGAATGGAGATAGGAGGATCAATTTAACCTTCAAGAGTGCAGAATGTGTGAGCAGAGCATTTTTCAACCGTCTTTAATCTAAACTGATGACGAGCTTGACCATTCAGAAGCCCGGGTGTAAAGGTGGGTGACCCGGGAGGGGTCGTCCGGGATTTGAACCCGGGACCTCTCGCACCCGAAGCGAGAATCATACCCCTAGACCAACGAGACCTTCTTCACTCTCATCTTTACTCCGTTAATTTTTTTTATGCACTCAGGGCTTTCTTGAAAACTTCAGAGATGCTGCAGGGAATGGAGATAAGAGGGTCAATTTAACCTTCAAGACTGCAGAATGTGTGAGCAGAGCATTTTCCAACCGTCTTTAATCCAAACTGATGACGAGCTTGACCATTCAGAAGCCCGGGTGTAAAGGTGGGTGACCCGGAAGGGCTCGTCCTGGATTTGAACCCGGGACCTCTCGCACCCTAAGCGAGAATCATACCCCTAGACCAACGAGCCCTGTCTTCACAGTCATCTTTACTCTGTTAATTTTTTTTTATGCACTCAGGGCTTTCTTGAAAACTTCAGAGATGCTGCAGGGATTGGTAATAGAGGGTCAATTTAACCTTCAAGCCTGCAGAATGTGTGAGCAGAGCATTTGCCAAACGTCTTTAATCCAAACTGATGACGATCTTGACCATTCAGAAGGCCGGGTGTAAAGGTGGGTGATCCGGGAGGGCTCGTCCGGGATTTGAACCCAGGACCTCTCGCACCCAAAGCGAGAATCATACCCCTAGACCAACGAGCCCTTCTTCACTCTCATCTTTACTCTGTTAATTTTTTTTAATGCACTCAGGGCTTTCTTGAAAACTTCAGAGATGCTGCAGGGAATGGAGATAGGAGGATCAATTTAACCTTCAAGACTGCAGTATGTGTGAGCAGAGCATTTTTCATCCGTCTTTAATCTAAACTGATGACGAGCTTGACCATTCAGAAGCCCGGGTGTAAAGGTGGGTGACCCGGGAGGGCTCGTCCGGGATTTGAACCCGGGACCTCTCGCACCCAAAGCGAGAATCATACCCCTAGACCAACGAGCCCTTCTTCACTCTCATCTTTACTCTGTTAATTTTTTTTATGCACTCAGGGCTTTCTTGAAAACTTCAGAGATGCTGCAGGGAATGGAGATAAGAGGGTCAATTTAACCTTCAAGACTGCAGAATGTGTGAGCAGAGCATTTTCCAACCGTCTTTAATCCAAACTGATGATGAGCTTGACCATTCAGAAGCCCGGGTGTAAAGGTGGGTGACCCGGAAGGGCTCGTCCGGGATTTGAACCCCGGACCTCTCACACCCTAAGCGAGAATCATACCCCTAGACCAACGAGCCCTGTCTTCACAGTCATCTTTACTCTGTTAATTTTTTTTGATGCACTCAGGGCTTTCTTGAAAACTTCAGAGATGCTGCAGGGAATGGAGATAGGAGGATCAATTTAACCTTCAAGACTGCAGAATGTGTGAGCAGAGCATTTTTCATCCGTCTTTAATCTAAACTGATGACGAGCTTGACCATTCAGAAGCCCGGGTGTAAAGGTGGGTGACCCGGGAGGGCTCGTCCGGGATTTGAACCCGGGACCTCTCGCACCCAAAGCGAGAATCATACCCCTAGACCAACGAGCCCTGTCTTCACAGTCATCTTTACTCTGTTAATTATTTTTTATGCACTCAGGGCTTTCTTGAAAACTTCAGAGATGCTGCAGGGAATGGATATAGGAGGGTCAATTTAACCTTCAAGCCTGCAGAATGTGTGAGCAGAGCATTTGCCAACCGTCTTTAATCCAAACTGATGACGATCTTGACCATTCAGAAGGCCGGGTGTAAAGGTGGGTGACCCGGGAGGGCTCGTCCGGGATTTGAACCCTTGACCTCTCGCACCCAAAGCGAGAATCATACCCCTAGACCAACGAGCCCTTCTTCACTCTCATCTTTACTCTGTTAATTTTTTTTAATGCACTCAGGGCTTTCTTGAAAACTTCAGAGATGCTGCAGGGAATGGAGATAGGTGGATCAATTTAACCTTCAAGACTGCAGAATGTGTGAGCAGAGCATTTTTCAACCGTCTTTAATCCAAACTGATGACGAGCTTGACCATTCAGAAGCCCGGGTGTAAAGGTGGGTGACCCGGAAGGGCTCGTCCGGGATTTGAACCCGGGACCTCTCGCACCCGAAGCGAGAATCATACCCCTAGACCAACGAGCCCTTCTTCACTCTCATCTTTACTCTGTTAATTTTTTTTATGCACTCAGGGCTTTCTTGAAAACTTCAGAGATGCTGCAGGGAATGGAGATAAGAGGGTCAATTTAACCTTCAAGACTGCAGAATGTGTGAGCAGAGCATTTTCCAACCGTCTTTAATCCAAACTGATGACGAGCTTGACCATTCAGAAGCCCAGGTGTAAAGGTGGGTGACCCGGAAGGGCTCGTCCGGGATTTGAACCCCTGACCTCTCGCACCCTAAGCGAGAATCATACCCCTAGACCAACGAGCCCTGTCTTCACAGTCATCTTTACTCTGTTAATTTTTTTTGATGCACTCAGGGCTTTCTTGAAAACTTCAGAGATGCTGCAGGGAATGGAGATAGGAGGATCAATTTAACCTTCAAGAGTGCAGAATGTGTGAGCAGAGCATTTTTCAACCGTCTTTAATCTAAACTGATGACGAGCTTGACCATTCAGAAGCCCGGGTGTAAAGGTGGGTGACCCGGGAGGGGTCGTCCGGGATTTGAACCCGGGACCTCTCGCACCCAAAGCGAGAATCATACCCCTAGACCAACGAGCCCTGTTTTCACAGTCATCTTTACTCTGTTAATTTTTTTTTTATGCACTCAGGGCTTTCTTGAAAACTTCAGAGATGCTGCAGGGAATGGATATAGGAGGGTCAATTTAACCTTCAAGCCTGCAGAATGTGTGAGCAGAGCATGTTCCAACCGTCTTTAATCCAAACTGATGACGATCTTGACCATTCAGAAGGCCGGGTGTAAAGGTGGGTGACCCGGGAGGGCTCGTCCGGGATTTGAACCCGGGACCTCTCGCACCCAAAGCGAGAATCATACCCCTAGACCAACGAGCACTTCTTCACTCTCATCTTTACTCTGTTAATTTTTTTTAATGCACTCAGGGCTTTCTTGAAAACTTCAGAGATGCTGCAGGGAATGGAGATAGGAGGATCAATTTAACCTTCAAGACTGCAGAATGTGTGAGCAGAGCATTTTTCATCCGTCTTTAATCTAAACTGATGACGAGCTTGACCATTCAGAAGCCCGGGTGTAAAGGTGGGTGACCCGGGAGGGCTCGTCCGGGATTTGAACCCGGGACCTCTCGCACCCAAAGTGAGAATCATACCCCTAGACCAACGAGCCCTGTCTTCACAGTCATCTTTACTCTGTTAATTTTTTTTTATGCACTCAGGGCTTTCTTGAAAACTTCAGAGATGCTGCAGGGAATGGATATAGGAGGGTCAATTTAACCTTCAAGCCTGCAGAATGTGTGAGCAGAGCATTTGCCAACCGTCTTTAATCCAAACTGATGACGATCTTGACCATTCAGAAGGCCGGGTGTAAAGGTGGGTGACCCGGGAGGGCTCGTCCGGGATTTGAACCCGGGACCTCTCGCACCCAAAGCGAGAATCATACCCATAGACCAACGAGCCCTTCTTCACTCTCATCTTTACTCTGTTAATTTTTTTTAATGCACTCTGGGCTTTCTTGAAAACTTCAGAGATGCTGCAGGGAATGGAGATAGGTGGATCAATTTAACCTTCAAGACTGCAGAATGTGTGAGCAGAGCATTTTTCAACCGTCTTTAATCCAAACTGATGACGAGCTTGACCATTCAGAAGCCCGGGTGTAAAGGTGGGTGACCCGGAAGGGCTCGTCCGGGATTTGAACCCGGGACCTCTCGCACCCGAAGCGAGAATCATAGCCCTAGACCAACGAGCCCTTCTTCACTCTCATCTTTAATCTGTTAATTTTTTTTATGCACTCAGGGCTTTCTTGAAAACTTCAGAGATGCTGCAGGGAATGGAGATAAGAGGGTCAATTTAACCTTCAAGACTGCAGAATGTGTGAGCAGAGCATTTTCCAACCGTCTTTAATCCAAACTGATGACGAGCTTGACCATTCAGAAGCACAGGTGTAAAGGTGGGTGACCCGGAAGGGCTCGTCCGGGATTTGAACCCCGGACCTCTCGCACCCTAAGCGAGAATCATACCCCTAGACCAACGAGCCCTGTCTTC
>NC_137612.1:59492701-59495201 GCF_963280865.1 Gymnoscopelus braueri
ACAGTCATCTTTACTCTGTTAATTTTTTTTTATGCACTCAGGGCTTTCTTGAAAACTTCAGAGATGCTGCAGGGAATGGAGATAGGTGGATCAATTTAACCTTCAAGACTGCAGAATGTGTGAGCAGAGCATTTTTCAACCGTCTTTAATCCAAACTGATGACGAGCTTGACCATTCAGAAGCCCGGGTGTAAAGGTGGGTGACCCGGAAGGGCTCGTCCGGGATTTGAACCCGGGACCTCTCGCACCCGAAGCGAGAATCATACCCCTAGACCAACGAGCCCTTCTTCACTCTCATCTTTACTCTGTTAATTTTTTTTATGCACTCAGGGCTTTCTTGAAAACTTCAGAGATGCTGCAGGGAATGGAGATAGGAGGATCAATTTAACCTTCAAGACTGCAGAATGTGTGAGCAGAGCATTTTTCATCCGTCTTTAATCTAAACTGATGACGAGCTTGACCATTCAGAAGCCCGGGTGTAAAGGTGGGTGACCCGGGAGGGCTCGTCCGGGATTTGAACCCGGGACCTCTCGCACCCAAAGCGAGAATCATACCCCTAGACCAACGAGCCCTGTCTTCACAGTCATCTTTACTCTGTTAATTTTTTTTTATGCACTCAGGGCTTTCTTGAAAACTTCAGAGATGCTGCAGGGAATGGATATAGGAGGGTCAATTTAACCTTCAAGCCTGCAGAATGTGTGAGCAGAGCATTTTTCAACCGTCTTTAATCTAAACTGAAGACGAGCTTGACCATTCAGAAGCCCGTGTGTAAAGGTGGGTGACCCGGGAGGGCTCGTCCGGGATTTGAACCCGGGACCTCTCGCACCCAAAGCGAGAATCATACCCCTAGACCAACGAGCCCTGTCTTCACAGTCATCTTTACTCTGTTAATTTTTTTTTATGCACTCAGGGCTTTCTTGAAAACTTCAGAGATGCTGCAGGGAATGGATATAGGAGGGTCAATTTAACCTTCAAGCCTGCAGAATGTGTGAGCAGAGCATTTTCCAACCGTCTTCAATCCAAACTGATGACGATCTTGACCATTCAGAAGGCCGGGTGTAAAGGTGGGGGACCCGGGAGGGCTCGTCCGGGATTTGAACCCGGGACCTCTCGCACCCAAAGCGAGAATCATACCCCTAGACCAACGAGCCCTGTCTTCACAGTCATCTTTACTCTGTTAATTTTTTTGATGCACTCAGGGCTTTCTTGAAAACTTCAGAGATGCTGCAGGGAATGGAGATAGGAGGATCAATTTAACCTTCAAGACTGCAGAATGTGTGAGCAGAGCATTTTTCAACCGTCTTTAATCTAAACTGATGACGAGCTTGACCATTCAGAAGCCCGGGTGTAAAGGTGGGTGACCCGGGAGGGCTCGTCCGGGATTTGAACCCGGGACCTCTCGCACCCAAAGCGAGAATCATACCCCTAGACCAACGAGCCCTGTCTTCACAGTCATCTTTACTCTGTTAATTTTTTTTTATGCACTCAGGGCTTACTTGAAAACTTCAGAGATGCTGCAGGGAACCTCTCGCACCCAAAGCGAGAATCATACCCCTAGACCAACGAGCCCTTCTTCACTCTCATCTTTACTCTGTTAATTTTTTTTAATGCACTCAGGGCTTTCTTGAAAACTTCAGAGATGCTGCAGGGAATGGAGATAGGAGGATCAATTTAACCTTCAAGACTGCAGAATGTGTGAGCAGAGCATTTTTCAACCGTCTTTAATCTAAACTGATGACGAGCTTGACCATTCAGAAGCCCGGGTGTAAAGGTGGGTGACCCAGGAGGGCTCGTCCGGGATTTGAACCCAGGACCTCTCGCACCCTAAGCGAGAATCATACCCCTAGACCAACGAGCCCTGTCTTCACAGTCATCTTTACTCTGTTAATTTTTTTTGATGCACTCAGGGCTTTCTTGAAAACTTCAGAGATGCTGCAGGGAATGGAGATAGGAGGATCAATTTAACCTTCAAGACTGCAGAATGTGTGAGCAGTGCATTTTTCAACCGTCTTTAATCCAAACCGATGACGAGCTTGACCATTCAGAAGCCCGGGTATAAAGGTGGGTGACCCGGGAGGGCTCGTCCGGGATTTGAACCCGGGACCTCTCGCACCCAAAGCGAGAATCATACCCCCAGACCAACGAGCCCTGTCTTCAAAGTCATCTTTACTCTGTTAATTTTTTTTTATGCACTCAGGGCTTTCTTGAAAACTTCAGAGATGCTGCAGGGAATGGAGATAGGTGGATCAATTTAACCTTCAAGACTGCAGAATGTGTGAGCAGAGCATTTTTCAACCGTCTTTAATCCAAACTGATGACAAGCTTGACCATTCAGAAGCCCGGGTGTAAAGGTGGGTGACCCGGAAGGGCTCGTCCGGGATTTGAACCCGGGACCTCTCGCACCCTAAGTGAGAATCATACCCCTAGACCAATGAGCCCTGTCTTCACAGTCATCTTTACTCTGTAATTTTTTTTGATGCACTCAGGGCTTTCTTGAAAAC
>NC_137612.1:59612701-59617701 GCF_963280865.1 Gymnoscopelus braueri
CTTGACCATTCAGAAGCCCGGGTGTAAAGGTGGGCGACCCGGGAGGGCTCGTCCGGGATTTGAACCCGGGACCTCTCGCACCCTAAGCGAGAATCATACCCCTAGACCAACGAGCCCTTCTTCACTCTCATCTTTACTCTGTTAATTTTTTTTTATGCACTCAGGGCTTTCTTGAAAACTTCAGAGATGCTGCAGGGAATGGAGATAGGAGGATCAATTTAACCTTCAAGACTGCAGAATGTGTGAGCAGAGCATTTTTCAACCGTCTTTAATCCAAACTGATGACGAGCTTGACCATTCAGAAGCCAGGGTGTAAAGGTGGGTGACCCGGAAGGGCTCGTCCGGGATTTGAACCCGGGACCTCTCGCACCCTAAGCTAGAATCATACCCCTAGACCAACTAGCCCTGTCTTCACAGTCATCTTTACTCTGTTAATTTTTTTTGATGCACTCAGGGCTTTCTTGAAAACTTCAGAGATGCTGCAGGGAATGGAGATAGGAGGATCAATTTAACCTTCAAGACTGCAGAATGTGTGAGCAGAGCATTTTTCAACCGTCTTTAATCCAAACCGCTGACGAGCTTGACCATTCAGAAGCCCGGGTGTAAAGGTGGGTGACCCGGGAGGGCTCGTCCGGGATTTGAACCCGGGACCTCTCGCACCCTAAGCGAGAATCATACCCCTAGACCAACGAGCCCTTCTTCACTCTCATCTTTACTCTGTTAATTTTTTTTTATGCACTCAGGGCTTTCTTGAAAACTTCAGAGATGCTGCAGGGAATGGAGATAGGAGGATCAATTTAACCTTCAAGACTGCAGAATGTGTGAGCAGAGCATTTTTCAACGGTCTGTAATCCAAACTGATGACGAGCTTGACCATTCAGAAGCCCGGGTGTAAAGGTGGGTGACCCGGGAGGGCTCGTCCGGGATTTGAACCCGGGACCTCTCGCACCCTAAGCGAGAATCATACCCCTAGACCAACGAGCCCTTCTTCACTCTCATCTTTACTCTGTTAATTTTTTTTTATGCACTCAGGGCTTTCTTGAAAACTTCAGAGATGCTGCAGGGAATGGAGATAGGAGGATCAATTTAACCTTCAAGACTGCAGAATGTGTGAGCAGAGCATTTTTCAACGGTCTGTAATCCAAACTGATGACGAGCTTGACCATTCAGAAGCCCGGGTGTAAAGGTGGGTGACCCGGAAGGGCTCGTCCGGGATTTGAACCCGGGACCTCTCGCACCCTAAGCGAGAATCATACCCCTAGACCAACAAGCCCTGTCTTCGCAGTCATCTTTACTCTGTTAATTTCTTTTATATGCACTCAGGGCTTTCTTGAAAACTTCAGAGATGCTGCAGGGAATGGATATAGGAGGGTCAATTTAACCTTCAAGCCTGCAGAATGTGTGAGCAGAGCATTTTCCAACCGTCTTTAATCCAAACTGATGACGATCTTGACCATTCAGAAGGCCGGGTGTAAAGGTGGGTGACCCGGGAGGGCTCGTCCGGGATTTGAACCCGGGACCTCTCGCACCCGAAGCGAGAATCATACCCCTAGACCAACGAGCCCTTCTTCACTCTCATCTTTACTCTGTTAATTTTTTTTATGCACTCAGGGCTTTCTTGAAAAGTTCAGAGATGCTGCAGGGAATGGAGATAAGAGGGTCAATTTAACCTACAAGACTGCAGAATGTGTGAGCAGAGCATTTTCCAACCGTCTTTAATCCAAACTGATGACGAGCTTGACCATTCAGAAGCCCGGGTGTAAAGGTGGGTGACCCGGAAGGGCTCGTCCGGGATTTGAACCCGGGACCTCTCGCACCCTAAGCGAGAATCATACCCCTAGACCAACGAGCCCTGTCTTCACAGTCATCTTTACTCTGTAAATTTTTTTTTATGCACTCAGGGTTTTCTTGAAAACTTCAGAGATGCTGCAGGGATTGGAGATAGGAGGGTCAATTTAACCTTCAAGACTGCAGAATGTGCGAGCAGAGCATTTTTCAACCGTCTTTAATCCAAACCGATGACGAGCTTGACCATTCAGAAGCCCGGGTGTAAAGGTGGGTGACCCGGAAGGGCTCGTCCGGGATTTGAACCCGGGACCTCTCGCACCCTAAGCGAGAATCATACCCCTAGACCAATGAGCCCTTCTTCACTCTCATCTTTACTCTGTTATTTTTTTTTTATGCACTCAGGGCTTTCTTGAAAACTTCAGAGATGCTGCTGGGAATGGAGATAGGAGGATCAATTTAACCTTCAAGACTGCAGAATGTGTGAGCAGAGCATTTTCCAACCGTCTTTAATCCAAACTGATGACGATCTTGACCATTCAGAAGGCCGGGTGTACAGGTGGGTGACCCGGGAGGGCTCGTCCGGGATTTGAACACGGGACCTCTCGCACCCGAAGCGAGAATCATACCCCTAGACCAACGAGCCCTGTCTTCACAGTCATCTTTACTCTGTTAATTTATTTTGATGCACTCAGGGCTTTCTTGAAAACTTCAGAGATGCTGCAGGGAATGGAGATAGGTGGATCAATTTAACCTTAAAGACTGCAGAATGTGTGAGCAGAGCATTTTTCAACCGTCTTTAATCCAAAATGATGACGAGCTTGACCATTCAGAAGCCCGGGTGTAAAGGTGGGTGACCCGGAAGGGCTCGTCCGGGATTTGAACCCGGGACCTCTCGCACCCTAAGCGAGAATCATACCCCTAGACCAACGAGCCCTTCTTCACTCTCATCTTTACTCTGTTAATTTTTTTTAATGCACTCAGGGCTTTCTTGAAAACTTCAGAGATGCTGCAGGGAATGGAGATAGGAGGATCAATTTAACCTTCAAGACTGCAGAATGTGTGAGCAGAGCATTTTTCAACCGTCTTTAATCTAAACTAATGACGAGCTTGACCATTCAGAAGCCCGGGTGTAAAGGTGGGTGACCCGGGAGGGCTCGTCCGGGATTTGAACCCGGGACCTCTCGCACCCAAAGCGAGAATCATACCCCTAGACCAACGAGCCCTGTCTTCACAGTCATCTTTACTCTGTTAATTTTTTTTGATGCACTCAGGGCTTTCTTGAAAACTTCAGAGATGCTGCAGGGAATGGAGATAGGTGGATCAATTTAACCTTCAAGACTGCAGAATGTGTGAGCAGAGCATTTTTCAACCGTCTTTAATCTAAACTGATGACGAGCTTGACCATTCAGAAGCCCGGGTGTAAAGGTGGGTGACCCGGGAGGGCTCGTCCGGGATTTGAACCCGGGACCTCTCGCACCCAAAGCGAGAATCATACCCCTAGACCAACGAGCCCTGTCTTCACAGTCATCTTTACTCTGTTAATTCTTTTTGATGCACTCAGGGCTTTCTTGAAAACTTCAGAGATGCTGCAGGGAATGGAGATAGGTGGATCAATTTAACCTTCAAGACTGCAGAATGTGTGAGCAGAGCATTTTTCAACCGTCTTTAATACAAACTGATGACGAGCTTGACCATTCAGAAGCCCGGGTGTAAAGGTGGGTGACCCGGGGGGGCTCGTCCGGGATTTGAACCCGGGACCTCTCTCACCCGAAGCGAGAATCATACCCCTAGACCAACGAGCCCTTCTTCACTCTCATCTTTACTCTGTTAATTTTTTTTAATGCACTCAGGGCTTTCTTGAAAACTTCAGAGATGCTGCAGGGAATGGAGATAGGAGGATCAATTTAACCTTCAAGACTGCAGAATGTGTGAACAGAGCATTTTTCAACGGTCTTTAATCCAAACTGATGACGAGCTTGACCATTCAGAAGCCCGGGTGTAAAGGTAGGTGACCCGGGAGGGCTCGTCCGGGATTTGAACCCGGGACCTCTCGCACCCGAAGCGAGAATCATACCCCTAGACCAACGAGCCCTTCTTCACTCTCATCTTTACTCTGTTAATTTTTTTTAATGCACTCAGGGCTTTCTTGAAAACTTCAGAGATGCTGCAGGGAATGGAGATAGGAGGATCAATTTAACCTTCAAGACTGCAGAATGTGTGAGCAGAGCATTTTTCAACCGTCTTTAATCTAAACTAATGACGAGCTTGACCATTCAGAAGCCCGGGTGTAAAGGTGGGTGACCCGGGAGGGCTCGTCCGGGATTTGAACCCGGGACCTCTCGCACCCAAAGCGAGAATCATACCCCTAGACCAACGAGCCCTGTCTTCACAGTCATCTTTACTCTGTTAATTTTTTTTGATGCACTCAGGGCTTTCTTGAAAACTTCAGAGATGCTGCAGGGAATGGAGATAGGTGGATCAATTTAACCTTCAAGACTGCAGAATGTGTGAGCAGAGCATTTTTCAACCGTCTTTAATCTAAACTGATGACGAGCTTGACCATTCAGAAGCCCGGGTGTAAAGGTGGGTGACCCGGGAGGGCTCGTCCGGGATTTGAACCCGGGACCTCTCGCACCCTAAGCGAGAATCATACCCCTAGACCAACGAGCCCTTCTTCACTCTCATCTTTACTCTGTTAATTTTTTTTTATGCACTCAGGGCTTTCTTGAAAACTTCAGAGATGCTGCAGGGAATGGAGATAGGAGGATCAATTTAACCTTCAAGACTGCAGAATGTGTGAGCAGAGCATTTTTCAACGGTCTGTAATCCAAACTGATGACGAGCTTGACCATTCAGAAGCCCGGGTGTAAAGGTGGGTGACCCGGGAGGGCTCGTCCGGGATTTGAACCCGGGACCTCTCGCACCCTAAGCGAGAATCATACCCCTAAGCCAGATTCCATTCCCCAAAGCTCGGTCACTCGCTCACTCTCCTCGCTTCCTCCACTCGCGCATAAGCCCCGCCCCTGCGAGGCGCCGAGGATTATTTGTGAGGACGAGTGGTCGAGTGGTTGCCGTCAAAGGATCGGACTGCACTGGGTCCGTCATTTCAAAGCGACGGAAAATTCCGCGATCACTTATGACGTCTCAAACAGCTGGACCAGAGCCGTGGATGAAAATATACATGCATAGAATAATATGCAGGTATAGAATAA
>NC_137612.1:59655201-59725201 GCF_963280865.1 Gymnoscopelus braueri
TCTTTATCCTGTTCATTTTTTTTTATAAACTCAGGGCTTTCTTGAAAACTTCAGAGATGCTAAAGGGAATGGAGATAGGAGGGTCAATTTAACCTTCAAGACTGCAGAATGTGTGAGCAGAGCATTTTCCAACCGTCTTTAATCCAAACTGATGACGAGATTGACCATTCAGAAGCCCGGGTGTAAAGGTGGGTGACCCTGAAGGGCTCGTCCGGGATTTGAACCAGGGACCTCTCGCACCCTAAGCGAGAATCATACCCCTAGACCAACGAGCCCTGTCTTCACAGTCATCTTTACTCTGTTAATTTTTTTTATGCACTCAGGGCTTTCTTGAAAACTTCAGAGATGCTGCAGGGAATGGATATAGGAGGGTCAATTTAACCTTCAAGACTGCAGAATGTGTGAGCAGAGCTTTTTCCAACCGTCTTTAATCCAAACTGATGACGAGCTTGACCATTCAGAAGCCCGGGTGTAAAGGTGGGTGACCCGGGAGGGCTCGTCTGGGATTTGAACCCAGGACCTTTCGCACCCGAAGGGTCAATCATACCCCTAGACCAACTAGCCCTGTCTTCACTGTCATCTTTACTCTGTTAATTTTTTTTGATGCACTCAGGGCTTTCTTGAAAACTTCAGAGATGCTGCAGGGAATGGAGATAAGGAGGGTCAATTTAACCTTCAAGGCTGCAGAATGTGCGAGCAGAGCATTTTCCAACCGTCTTTAATCCAAACTGATGACGAGCTTGACCATTCAGAAGCCCGGGTATAGAGGTGGGTGACCCGGAAGGGCTCGTCCGGGATTTGAACCCGGGACCTCTCGCACCCTAAGCGAGAATCATACCCCTAGACCAACGAGCCCTGACTTCGCAGTCATCTTTACTCTGTTAAAAAAAAATTATGCACTCAGGGCTTTCTTGAAAACTTCAGAGATGCTGCAGGGAATGGAGATAGGAGGGTCAATTTAACCTTCAAGACTGCAGAATGTGTAAGCAGAGCATTTTCCAACCGTCTTTAATCCAAACTGATGACGAGCTTGACCATTCAGAAGCCCGGGTGTAAAGGTGGGTGATCCGGAAGGGCTCGACCGGGATTTGAACCCGGGACCTCTCGCACCCTAAGCGAGAATCATACCCCTAGACCAACGAGCCCTGTCTTCACAGTCATCTTTATCCTGTTCATTTTTTTTTATAAACTCAGGGCTTTCTTGAAAACTTCAGAGATGCTAAAGGGAATGGAGATAGGAGGGTCAATTTAACCTTCAAGACTGCAGAATGTGTGAGCAGAGCATTTTCCAACCGTCTTTAATCCAAACTGATGACGAGATTGACCATTCAGAAGCCCGGGTGTAAAGGTGGGTGACCCGGAAGGGCTCGTCCGGGATTTGAACCAGGGACCTCTCGCACCCTAAGCGAGAATCATACCCCTAGACCAACGAGCCCTATCTTCACAGTCATCTTTACTCTGTTAATCCTTTTTTTATGCACTCAGGGCTTTCTTGAAAACTTCAGAGATGCTGCAGGGAATGGATATAGGAGGGTCAATTTAACCTTCAAGACTGCAGAATGTGTGAGCAGAGCTTTTTCCAACCGTCTTTAATCCAAACTGATGACGAGCTTGACCATTCAGAAGCCCGGGTGTAAAGGTGGGTGACCCGGGAGGGCTCGTCTGGGATTTGAACCCGGGACCTTTCGCACCCGAAGGGTCAATCATACCCCTAGACCAACTAGCCCTGTCTTCACTGTCATCTTTACTCTGTTAATTTTTTTTGATGCACTCAGGGCTTTCTTGAAAACTTCAGAGATGCTGCAGGGAATGGAGATAAGGAGGGTCAATTTAACCTTCAAGACTGCAGAATGTGCGAGCAGAGCATTTTCCAACCGTCTTTAATCCAAACTGATGACGAGCTTGACCATTCAGAAGCCCGGTTGTAAAGGTGGGTGACCCGGGAGAGCTCGTCCGGGATTTGAACACGGGACATCTCGCACCCAAAGCGAGAATCATACCCCTAGACCAACGAGCCCTATCTTCACAGTCATCTTTACTCTGTTAATCTTTTTTTTATGCACTCAGGGCTTTCTTGAAAACTTCAGAGATGCTGCAGGGAATGGAGATAGGAGGGTCAATTTAACCTTCAAGACTGCAGAATGTGTGAGCAGAGCTTTTTCCAACCGTCTTTAAGCCAAACTGATGACGAGCTTGACCATTCAGAAGCCCGGTTGTAAAGGTGGGTAACCCGGGAGGGCTCGTCCGGGATTTGAACCCGGGACCTCTCGCACCCGAAGCGAGAATCATACCCCTAGACCAACGAGCCCTTCTTCACACTCATCTTTACTCTGTTAATTTTTTTTTATGCACTCAGGGCTTTCTTGAAAACTTCAGAGATGCTGCAGGGAATGGAGATAGGAGGGTCAATTTAACCTTCAAGACTGCAGAATGTGCGAGCAGAGCATTTTCCAACCGTCTTTAATCCAAACTGATGACGAGCTTGACCATTCAGAAGCCCGGTTGTAAAGGTGGTGGGTGACCCGGGAGGGCTCGTTCGGGATTTGAAACCGGGACCTCTCGCACCCTAAGCGAGAATCATACCCCTAGACCAACGAGCCCTGTCTTCACTATCATCTTTGCTCTATTTTTTTTTTTTTACGCACTCAGGGTTTTCTTGAAAACTTCAGAGATCCTGCAGGGAATGGAGATAGGAGGGTCAATTTAACCTTCAAGACTGCAGAATGTGTGAGCAGAGCATTTTCCAACCGTCTTTAATCCAAACTGATGAGGAGCTTGACCATTCAGAAGCCCGGGTGTAAAGGTGGGTGAACCGGGAGGGCTCGTCCGGGATTTGAACCCGGGACCTCTCCCACCCAAAGCGAGAATCATACCCCTAGACCAACGAGCCCTGTCTTCACTGTCATCTTTACTCTGTACATTTTTTTTTATGCACTCAGGGCTTTCTTGAAAACTTCAGAGATGCTGCAGGGAATGGAGATAGGAGGGTCAATTTAACCTTCAAGACTGCAGAATGTGTGAGCAGAGCTTTTTCCAACCGTCTTTAATCCAAACTGATGACGAGCTTGACCATTCAGAAGCCTGGGTGTAAAGGTGGGTGACCCGGGAGGGCTCGTCCGGGATTTGAACCCGGGACCTCTCGCACCCGAAGCGAGAATCATACCCCTAGACCAACTAGCCCTGTCTTCACTGTCATCTTTACTCTGTTAATTTTTTTTGATGCACTCAGGGCTTTCTTGAAAACTTCAGAGATGCTGCAGGGAATGGAGATAGGAGGGTCAATTTAACCTTCAAGACTGCAGAATGTGTGAGCATTTTCCAACCGTCTTTAATCCAAACTGATGACGAGCTTGACCATTCAGATGAGAATCTTCACAAAAACGTGTTGTTGCTATTCAAGTTCATAGTAGATGTCATGGTACTACAAGTTAAATAGTTTCAAAGAGAGAGTTCACGCACAAGTCTATTTCTTCTATCATATTGTTGTAATGTTAGTATATTTACTTAATAGGCACTGTGTTCCATTCCTGCAAAAGTCAACACATACAGAGCAATAGCTCCACCGCGCCACAAGGGGGCATTACACTCCAGTGAGCGTTACAGGATTCTGTCAGTCAAAGAGGACAATAACATAACATCCTGTTATGCAATGTGATGAAGACTGGACAGAAACGTGCCTTAATTCATTGTTTGTGTTTAACTGTCTTGTTGCAACTTGACACATGAAGTAGCATATGACCATGGAGTATTTTGATGGTGGGAAAGTTGTCCGTTTGTCTCCACAATGTTTGTAACTACAATTGTCCTTCATGCTGAGCATCTTTGCTTAGCATCTTAGCTTAGCATCTTAACTTAGCAGCTAAAACTAACTTGTACTGAGGTAGTGAGTGCAGAGGCCCCAAGCTGCTTTGATTGATTGATTGATTGATTGATGTACTTTATTTAGTAAGACATGAGAACATCAGTACATGGAAGTACAAATTCACAATACAAGGTCTACTAAACTGGGAGACTCATTAAGCACTGAGCTTGTTTAAGATGAGATCCCCAACTACTGTCTGACTGTGTTGTGATTAATTAATTAATTAATTCTACCCCACTGTAATAGTAATACTATTTTGGAAACAACAGAACTATTGTCGCGGTCCGCTCCTCAGCCCTTGGACTTTGTCTGTGTTTATTACTTTTGGACTTTTACTTTGTATTCCTGTTCTGTTTTGGTCTTTTAGTTCTGTGTAGTTTGTTGCCTTGGTGGTCTGTGTTTATTGTGTAGTGTTGTTCCTAGTGTTTCCTGTCTGCTTAGTTATTTGTACCTGTCTTGTCTAACCAGTCCTGTGATTCCCAGTGTTTCCACCTGTGTCCCCTTAGTCCCCTAGCCTATCCCATTGTTGATTGTCTGTTGTGTTCACCTGTGTCTAGTTAGTCCTTGTCTATATGTATGCCTCTGTGTGTTTGGTCCCTTGTCAGTTCGTCGTCGTATTTGATGTGGTTAGTTCTGTCCCAGTGTGTTTTCCAAGTCTTTGTTAATTATAGTATTTACTAAGTCCTAGTATTCTAGTGTAAGTCCATGCTTCCTGTTGTTTTCCCACTGTGGAGTTTTGGTTAATAAAACCTCCTGAATATTCACTGCTCAGCCTGTATCTGTCGTTCTGCATTTGAGTCCTACACCTCCAGAACCACACCGTGACAACTATTTGGTGTCATGTATTTATGTTATATTTTTGTAAAACGATTTTTTGTTTAAATGTGGTGTTATTTCTGTTATGTATTATGTTTATGCCCAGTTACAGTATGGCTATCAATCAAAAAGAAAGCCAATACATCATGTTATGATAATGTGATGAAGAATTGATTGATTGATTGATTGAAATTTTTATTAGGCAAAAGAATGTAAAACAACACAGTTACATTTATAATGCTTTTGTCTAAAAGGTCCGGCCAAAAAAGTCCTTGCGGACTTGTTTCCGTTGGGGTCCTTGAGTTAATTTCATAGACATATATAGTAGCAACCAAACAGTTCAAAAATCAACATGAAAATACAGATAATACAGAAAAAATACCACTATGTACAAAAAAAGCATTTAAAAAATATATGTACAAAAAAAAGGGGGGGGGGAAGCATGGAAAAATTAAAATTATATACAAAAAAAGCATGAGGAAATACAAAATATGTACAAAAAGAGGAGGGGGGGGGGGGGGGGGGGTCGTCTGTCTACAGGGAAACTGGTACTAGCTCCTCTTTCGGCCTCCAGAAAGATGGGTTTTTAGGGCTGTTTTGAATGAGCCCAGGGAACTGCATTTTTTGAGGGATGGGGTTAGACTATTCCATTCCTTGGTGGCTGTGCTATAGAAGGAGAATTTGCCCATGTTTGTTTTATGGGAGGGTGGTACCAGATTGTTGTTTACGCTCCCTCTAGTTTCGTGGCTGTGGGTGTCACTAACTTTTTCGAGGTATTTATACAGATATGCGGGTATAGGGGGCATATCGGGCAAATCTGCATTTACAATTTTGAAGACCAGACCCATTTTTAGTTGTTTAACCCTGTCTTCCACCCTGAGCCAGCCTAGGCTGGCAAAGTGAGTGGGAGAGAGGTGGGTCATGGGCCCCAGTCCGAGAAGTAGTCGGATCAGTTTGTTTTGGGAGGTTTGAAGCTTAGTCTGCAGTGACACTGAGGTGTTGGAGTACCAAGAGGAGCTAGCATAGTCAAAAAGGGGCTGTATCAGGGCCCCTGAGAGGGTCCTGAGGGCCTGAGGGTTGACAAAAGAGGAAACTCTGCCCATAAATCTGGTTCTCTGGTTTACTCCTTTGACCACCTTTGTTGCCATGCTTTCACCTGTCAGGTATTTGTCAAGAATACATCCCAAATAGGTAATCTCTTCTTTGCTAGTGATGATTGTGTCATCGACTTTGACCTTGAAGTCATTTACCTTCATTTTACTGAGGGAATGTCTGGTCCCAAATAGGATGGATTCAGTTTTCCCAAGGTGTAGAGACAGTTTGTTATCGGTCAGCCAGGTACGGATTTTTGAGAGTTCAGAGCTGAGAGCTTCCTCAACTTGCAACTTGTCCTCACCCGAGATCAGGAGTGCCGAGTCATCAGCGAACAGGAACAGTTTGCAGTTACAGGCAGCATTCATGTCGTTAATGTATAGAAGGAACAGTAACGGCCCTAGAATGCTGCCTTGAGGAACCCCGCAGCTCACCGGGAGGGATGAGGACATGGTTCCGTTGATGTCAACCACTTGTTCTCTACCCTCCAGGTAAGATCTCATCCAATTTAGTGATGTGCAATCAAAACCAATCGCCCTCAGCTTATCAAGTAGAATTGCGTGGTTTACAGTGTCAAACGCCTTTTGGAGGTCCAGCATGACCATGCCACAGTATTTGCCCGAGTCTACCTCACGTTTGATGTAGTCGGTCAAATATAGTAGGCATGTGTCAGTGGAGTGGGATGTTCTGAAGCCTGATTGGAATTCAAACAACAGTTTACGCTCGCTGAGGTAGCTGTTGATTTGTTCTTGGATTGATCGCTCTATAACCTTTGAGATGGAACAAAGGATGGAAACAGGCCTATAGTTGCCAGGATCTAGTTTGCTTCCTTTTTTAAATAGAGGGATTACTCTTGCCAACTTGAATTCTTGTGGGACGTGACACTGACTGATGGATAAGTTTGTAATGTGGGCTACTATGGGAGCAATGGAGACCGCTGCGTCTCTGAGGAATCTGGTGGGGATGTTGTCAAGGCCGGTGGCCTTGTTTGGCTGTAGGGCGAGGAGTTTGTTTTGCACATCAACAGTCAATACAGGTTTGAAAAAAAAGGAATCTTTTTTAGCCCCTAGTTTCTCATAGTGAGCTTGAATGTGGTCGGGGCCGTACAGACCTGAATGCTGAGGGAGTTTGCTTACCAACTGGGTTGCAACTGTGGTGAAGAAACTGTTAAAACAGTCCGCTACCAATTGCTTGTCGGTAGTGAGTGAGCCACTTGAAATAATGCAAATGTTTGTAGATTTAGTCTGAATTTTCCCGTTGCAGCCTAATTGTTTTAGTGCCTCCCACAGTTTTTGTGGGTGGCTTTTGTTTGCCTCTATGCTCTCATTTAAGAAATTCTTTTTGGCATTTCTGATCAATTTAGTAACTACATTTCGTAGATTTCTGCACTTTTCAAGTAGCTGCTCACTTTTGTTTTTCCTGAGCTCAGAGTAGCTTTTGTTCCTGAGTTTGATGGCATTCAAAATGTCACCCTTCATCCAAGGTTCTGTGCTAGCTTTGACCCTCACCACCTTTGTGGGTGCGATGTTATCAAGTACACACAAAAAAGCTTTTTTGAAACAGGACCAGGACTCCTCCACAGAGGTGCAATTTAGGACATGGGACCAGTCCATCTTTCCAAGAGCTGTTGTTAGAAGATCACTTGAGTAGTGTTTCATAGACCTGCAGCTGATTGTCCTGTGACAATAAGCTCCAGGTCCGTGAATCTTCCGAGTGCAGAAAATGATATTGTGATCACTTAAACTACACTCAATCACTCCACTCTTGGAAATTCTGGATTGGTCCGTTGTCAACACTAGGTCTATGATTGATTGAGAAGCAATGCCTACCCTTGTAAAATGCTTTATCAGCTGGGTAAAGCTGTGCAGGTCACAGAACTTTCTGAGGGACTTAAAGGTAGCTGCGTCTTTCTTCAGAACACAGGTGTTAAAATCACCAATTAGTACTGTCTCAGAGTTTCCTAAACCCGCCACATGATCCTCAATCAATTCATAAAAAGCATTTTGATCTGGGGGTCTGTAGATGGCGCCAATTATCAGTGGTTTTGCATGTGGGTATAAAATTTTGACCCAGACCGATTCAGTGGGGTTGTTATCCATATCTGGGATCACATCGTAAATAATGTCTGATCTCACATAGATGCAAACCCCACCCCCAGAGAGATTTCTGTCTTTTCTGATGACATTGTAGCCCTTTATTTCAATCTCAAAGTCTTTGATGGAATTATCCAACTTAGTTTCTGAGAATGAAATAATGTCTACCTTGCCACTTCCAAACATGGATCTCAGCTCAGACATTTTTTCAGGGTTTTTAAGACTGTTTACATTCAAGTGAACAATGTGGGTACCTCTAGTAGAAAACAGGGCATCCATTTCTTCAGTTGAGTAGTAACCATTGTCCCTTTCAGGCTCTGGGGGGTCGGTGGGGGGGGTCGGAGGTGTGGGTGGGGGAGGGGGGGCTTTGTGAAGTCCGCGGGGGGGGGTGTGGAGGTGATTTGAGGCCGCATAACCTTCCTTAGATCTGCCCTGGGGGAGGGGGGGTGGGGGTGGTGGATGTGGGGGAGGGGTGATGTGGGGAAACCCTTGTGTCGACCTCCGCCAAATTCCCCCAGGCAATGGACTGTTTGGGAAAATGGAAAACTCTCTGTTTCCCCGCCGATCCCACAGGGGAAAACCATGTGGTTGTCCAGAGACCGCTTGGAAAACAGGGAAAGGAACTCCGTTTCCCAGCATTCCTCTCGGTGGGATACTATGCGGTTGTCCTGGTATCGACTGGTGGTGGTGGTGGTGGAGGAGGAGGAGGGGGGGGTGGGGGAGGGGTGAAGCTATTGTCCCGCGTCGACGACAAGCGGTGGTGCCAGGAGATGGTCGAAACAGGGGGAAAAACAACGTTTTCTTGTGCTTTTCTCTGAGAGAAACCTTGTGGTTGTCTTGGGCCCGTGTGGCGCATGAGGGAATCCTCTTGGTGACGCTGCTGTTGGGGAATCCCTTGTCTCGTCACTGGCCTCATTCCTTCAGGTGGTGGTCGTCTGCTTGAGAATGCAGGCACGGATGTTAACCGGGACAAATAATCCATCCTTGTTTCTCCAGCTCTTTGCTGGGGTTCATTCTTATCAGGTGAGGTGGGCCGTTGCCAAACAAAGTTATTTGTCTGCATGTTGTGGTCCGGACCTTGTCGGGCACTTCCGTCGCGTTCGAAATCAGCTGTTGTTAAGTTGCTTAAGCCATTGTAGTTGTGATCATAGCGAGTCTCCGTGCTCTTCACGGTCGGTGGGCCGGGATTAGGGTGTACATTTCCCGACAGCAATAAACTCAACCAAATAATCTTTCTTACTGTAAGGCCGTCTAGCTGATTTGGTGTCCTTCTCCGTGTTTGTACCGATTTACTCGCGCCGAACACTTTAAAAAGTAACGTCGACGCGTCTTGCGGTAAATCTCCGTTTGGACTCGCTCTCCGTTGAAGCTGCACATTGTGGGATTCAATGAATATTAATCCTTGCAAAATAGCAGCGTAGAACAGCACCAGATTGTTGCTGGCAGTGATGATCTTTTTGAGGCGAAGGTGTTTTTTCCGCCGTTGAAGAATAGAGCGCGGGGTAGAATCCAGGAGCGGATAAAAGATGCGACCGTCCTCGTTCGAAGCCATCTCAAGAAACGTGCCTTAAATTCATTGTTTATGTGTTTAACTGTATTGTTACCATTAAAGAATGTTTCCACTTTACTTAAAGGTCACTGCGTCGTGCTACAGGGTATTATAGTATGATACAATGTCTAATAACGCATGAATATGTGGCCACTTTACTTAAAGGTCTCAAAGTCATGTTATAGCATATTATTGATGTTCATAAGACATTATTCCATTTAATAAACAGGTTGGTTATAATGCGTTATGACACATTACAGCACTTCTCTATGAGCCTTTACAACTGACTAAGTTAGGGTAGTTATAATGTGCTGTTCCACTGAGCTTAATAATGCATTATGACCAGCAGTTATAATACGTTATAAACGTGGTTATAAGTCGTTATACATGATTATAAACATTTATAACAAGCATTATAATGCCTTAAAAGGGCATTATAATGCATTATAAATGAGCTTATAAAGAATTATAGAGGTGACCTTCATAGAAAGTGTTACCGATACGGTAACTAAGTAAAACATTTGAGCACCTTTTCCACCATGGTAGCTTAGCACCTTTCGGGACCCTGTATATTTGTTTTGTATTTGGGATGACGGTATCCAGGCCATTCCAGGGTCCCTTGAAAGTCAATGCCTTCTCTCATTCACTTGCTGGCATTAAACACAGCAAACTCAACACCAGACTCATTCTGATCATTCTGATTAAAAGCATGGTTACATTACGATCCAATGATAAAATTGCATTGTTGACATTGTTAACAATTATCAATTAACCCATATACAAACTTTTACTTGTCTTTGCAAAGGTTGCTGGGCAGGTTAGTTAGCATTTAGCTACTTATCTTCATATGCTAGCTACGATACACATACTGTATATGTTTGAGGATTGATATATATATATACAAACTGTTTTCATAATGGAGTTCGTTGGCTATTTCCATTATGTTATCCTTGAGGTCAATGTCTCTAAAACCATTACGGGATTTATCGTAGAGAGCCGGGTGCTCCTGCACGTAGGCTATCAGCCGGCTCGCCGCCATGATGATGAGGATGATGAATGTTTTGAAGTGACGCTGCATTTTGATTGGTCAAAGGTGTAGCAGTCGCCAGCATATATCGACTGCGGTGCGAATGAATAAAAGCCGCATTTTCGCTTAGCAAAACTTTGTCTATGATGTGGAAGCTTACATTAACTTTATGTTTATTTAGAAAATAATAATTATTTGCATGAAAAAATTGCCCCCGGTGTGTAATGACCTTTAACACATTGACTGCCATAGGGTTTTCTAGAACAGGCTTCCCCACTGCCAGACATCTTGACCATTCTGACTCATCTTTGAGGACACACAGATTATTTTGTGCTACGACTATGAACACATGGAATACCTCAAAACAAAGCTTAGAATCTCTTCTTTCATTTGAAAAATAAAGTGAGTTGATAGCATGTTCCGTTCTCTAGTTAGAGGTAGTTGAATACAGCTTGGTTTTCACCAAAAACAGACCTTTTTGTTTAGAATCAGAGATATTAGCACTTTAGTAAAGACACACACTTTAGAGGCATAAAAATGATTTCAAAAGTGTTTGACATTTATTTTGCGCCTTCATTGACATCAGTCATGTAAACAATACTTGTTTATAAAAAAATAAAAATAAAATAAAAAATGCTTTCGATTGTACATGTATTGCTCTGTTTCCAAAGTGCAAGCTTATTTCAGCTCAATTCAAACAACATTTTTCACATTTTTTTTTTCAAATAAAGAATAATAATTCCAAATTCAAAGTGCAACACATAGGTCATTGAGAGCTTCATTTTCCAAACTTTTTGCAACAGTCAAAATCTCAAGCTACAGTACATTCATAGCAACAAATAGCAGATCTACAAGCTTGCCTTTTTTTCCTTTATGCCATTTATGACAATTTGTGAATAGTTCAACATCAAAACATTGGTGCAATTAGTGCAAAATAAATAAATAAAAAGTCTAGACAACAGTGTTGTGCATACTAGGCAGTGTGTAGAGGTAGGTTGAACAAAGAAGCAGCCGTTCCACTGTAAAGAACAAAGTGCAAGTCATTTCAAACTAAATGTAACTACATAAAATAATAATAATTCCAAGTTCAAAGTGCAACACATAGGTCATCGAGAGCTTCCTTTTCCAAACGTTTTGCCACACAGTCAAAATCTCAAGCTACAGTACACCATGCAGTACATACTACATTCATAGCAACAAATAGCAGATCTATTGCTTGCCTTTTTTTCTTTATGCCATTTATGACAATTTGTGAATCTCTAGGGAGTTCAACAACAAAAAGTTCAATCAAAAAATTGGTGCAATTAGTGCAAACTAAATAAATAAAAAGTCTAAACAGTGTTGTGCATACGGCAGTGTGTAGAGGTAGGTTGAACAAAGTAGCAACCGTTTCACTGTAAAGCACAAAGTGCAAGTCATTTCAAACTAAATGTAACTACATAAAATCAAAATAAATAATAATCATTCAAATCAATACACAATACAGCAAAAAAACAAAAATAAAGTTCTTCAGCGTGCGTCTACCATTTCCATACCCTGAAACCAAATGGACCCGTAAACTAATAGTTATCTACGTTGTGGTAACGCCATGCACATTTGTGGTGCAAGGGCACAAGACAGGACTTGCACTCATACCTTGTCTCGCTCCGTACGTTCTTCCCTTTCTTCTTCTTTATCTTTGGACACTTTGATCGGGCAGAGACCCTGCAAACCCTTGCTGTGTACTTCTTAGAAGTACTTGGGAATTGGATGAGTTGGTGATCTTTACTTTTGCCTAACAGCCTGGACGGAGGGTGGATGGCCTTGGGTGGGGAGCATGTGGGACATTTGGTTTGCCGGGGCGATCCCCAGGAGGCGGGGCCTCACTCCTACCCTCCTGAGGACCGGCGTCACCCTCTTCCTCTGCCCCTTCCTCAGGAGGCGGGGCCTCATTCCTACCCTCCTGAGGAAGGTCTTCACCCTCTTCCTCGGCCCCTTCCTCAGGAGGCGGGGCCTCATTCCTACCCTCCTGAGGAGGGGCCACTCCCCCACGGCGGCCGAGGGAGGTCCAGGACTTCACTACTTTCACGATGAAGGAGAAGAAGTCTTGAATGCCGCCTGGGTTTCTGGCCTTGTAGATTGTGAAGGCGTTGAACATCGATATCTGGAGCAGGTAAAAAAAGAACTTCTTCGTCCACTTCCTGGTTTTCCTGGTGCACATATAATAGCTGAGGTTTTGGTCCATCTTGTCGACCCCGTTCATGAATTTGTTGTATTCAGCATCACACGCTGGCCTCATTTCGGTCACCCTCTTCCTCTTCCGTTTCTCCTTCGAGGGCACGGGCCGCATCTCATCAGGGTGCAAGGTGGAGATCATGGTGACAATCTTTGTTTTCTTGGGTCGCCATGCCACTACCATCACGCCCTCGTGATGGCGTGACATGGACGACCCAAGTGGCAGCTTCGCATTGGTCACCTCGGCGATGGCTGGTGGCTGCCCTCGTTTCTTACGGAGAGTCCCGCAGACGTAGGTCGCCTTCTTCAGGAGCATAAGGGACGTCTTCACTGAATTGTACAGGTTGTCCATGTATAGCCTATATCCTAAACCTGCTAAATCACCTAGTAGGTTCGTTATTGTGTCAGGTAGGGAGGTCTTCACGCCACAGTACGGCTGCATGTTGTGGACGTAGCCGGTTGCAGACTCGCACAATATGTATGACTTGATTCCGTACTTGATCGGCTTTTGTGGGGCATAGACTTTGAAGGCCAGGCGTCCACGCCACAACAGCATGCCCTCATCAATACTGATGTCCTCGCTCGGCAGATACATTTTCTGGAAGTTGGCCAGCAAGGACTGCAGCGCTGGGCGGATTCTCCAGAGGTTGTCTTTAGGGTCAAGGCGGGCATGGTGTTGTCGATGAAGTGCATCGCACTCAAGATGAGCTGGAACCTGTTCCGCGACATGATCTTGCCGAAGACGGGTGCCGACAGGTACTCGTCAGTGGACCAGTACATCTCGAGTTCCGGCTTTGGGTTGACTCCAGTGAGAAGAAAGACCCCTAGAAAGATCTTGAGCTCCTCTACAGTGAGATCATGATCTTTCCAGGACTTTGCTCTGGCATACTGCAGTTCACTGGGCGGCTGCTGTTTGTGATAGATGTTCGTCTGGACGCAGATCTCCAGCAGGATCTCATCCGACACCAGCAGCTCGAAGAAGTCCACGGGGTCATCAGACTGCAGATCAGCAGCCGCATTCTGAGGACCCTGAGTCCCGGCTGAGAAGGGGATGTCCCGAGGACACCAGCCTGTGGCATGCCACACAGGGGGAGGACCCTTGCCCTTTCGAGGCCTGCCACCACCTGTGAATTATAGAAATAGATAATTACCATAAAATACATTTGTTTTGACACACACACACACACACACACACACACACACACACACACACACACACACACACACACACCTCGACTAGGACCAACAGATTCTCCTCCACTCATGTCGCCCTCGATCTCATCCCCAGCTGGCCCTGCAATAACACATCAATTCAGGCATTTAGCAAAGCATTTATCATCATCATATAGATCACATGAATACATATATATACAGAATAAATACATACGAGAGAATACATTTACATTGCCCTGTGGGGATTTAGCATTTTTTATTCCAGTGATAATAATTCTTACCTCTACAACCACCGCCATCATTCCTACCCTCCTGAGGAAGGTCTTCACCCTCTTCCTCGGCCCCTTCCTCAGGAGGCGGGGCCTCATTCCTACCCTCCTGAGGAGGGGCCACTCCCCCACGGCGGCCGAGGGAGGTCCAGGACTTCACTACTTTCACGATGAAGGAGAAGAAGTCTTGAATGCCGCCTGGGTTTCTGGCCTTGTAGATTGTGAAGGCGTTGAACATCGATATCTGGAGCAGGTAAAAAAAGAACTTCTTCGTCCACTTCCTGGTTTTCCTGGTGCACATATAATAGCTGAGGTTTTGGTCCATCTTGTCGACCCCGTTCATGAATTTGTTGTATTCAGCATCACACGCTGGCCTCATTTCGGTCACCCTCTTCCTCTTCCGTTTCTCCTTCGAGGGCACGGGCCGCATCTCATCAGGGTGCAAGGTGGAGATCATGGTGACAATCTTTGTTTTCTTGGGTCGCCATGCCACTACCATCACGCCCTCGTGATGGCGTGACATGGACGACCCAAGTGGCAGCTTCGCATTGGTCACCTCGGCGATGGCTGGTGGCTGCCCTCGTTTCTTACGGAGAGTCCCGCAGACGTAGGTCGCCTTCTTCAGGAGCATAAGGGACGTCTTCACTGAATTGTACAGGTTGTCCATGTATAGCCTATATCCTAAACCTGCTAAATCACCTAGTAGGTTCGTTATTGTGTCAGGTAGGGAGGTCTTCACGCCACAGTACGGCTGCATGTTGTGGACGTAGCCGGTTGCAGACTCGCACAATATGTATGACTTGATTCCGTACTTGATCGGCTTTTGTGGGGCATAGACTTTGAAGGCCAGGCGTCCACGCCACAACAGCATGCCCTCATCAATACTGATGTCCTCGCTCGGCAGATACATTTTCTGGAAGTTGGCCAGCAAGGACTGCAGCGCTGGGCGGATTCTCCAGAGGTTGTCTTTAGGGTCAAGGCGGGGCATGGTGTTGTCGATGAAGTGCAGGGCACTCAAGATGAGCTGGAACCTGTTCCGCGACATGATCTTGCCGAAGACGGGTGCCGACAGGTACTCGTCAGTGGACCAGTACATCTCGAGTTCCGGCTTTGGGTTGACTCCAGTGAGAAGAAAGACCCCTAGAAAGATCTTGAGCTCCTCTACAGTGAGATCATGATCTTTCCAGGACTTTGCTCTGGCATACTGCAGTTCACTGGGCGGCTGCTGTTTGTGATAGATGTTCGTCTGGACGCAGATCTCCAGCAGGATCTCATCCGACACCAGCAGCTCAAAGAAGTCCACGGGGTCATCAGACTGCAGATCAGCAGCCGCATTCTGAGGACCCTGAGTCCCGGCTGAGAAGGGGATGTCCCGAGGACACCAGCCTGTGGCATGCCACACAGGGGGAGGACCCTTGCCCTTTCGAGGCCTGCCACCACCTGTGAATTATAGAAATAGATAATTACCATAAAATACATTTGTTTTGACACACACACACACACACACACACACACACACACACACACACACACACACACACACACACACACACACACACACACACACACACACACACCTCGACTAGGACCAACAGATTCTCCTCCACTCATGTCGCCCTCGATCTCATCCCCAGCTGGCCCTGCAATAACACATCAATTCAGGCATTTAGCAAAGCATTTATCATCATCATATAGATCACATGAATACATATATATACAGAATAAATACATACGAGAGAATACATTTACATTGCCCTGTGGGGATTTAGCATTTTTTATTCCAGTGATAATAATTCTTACCTCTACAACCACCGCCATCAGCTCCAACCGCTCCCTCCAACTCCTCCACAGCCACCTCAGCCTGTAACCCTAGAATAACATAAAATATACTTTTATAAATATTATGTGCATCTTTAGCAAATCATTTATCATCATCATATAGACCACATGCCACATATATACACACTGAATAAATAAATATAAGATATAAATAAATATACATTTACCATTGCCCTGGTTTTAGCATTTTTTTTATTCCTGTGATATGATTGTGACATCTCACTCACCTCTACTACGGTCACCACCATGTCCACCTCCATCCATAGGCTCCAAAGCCTCACCAGTGTCAGAATCTAGAATACAATTTCAAATACTTTGGGTGAATATTACGCATTTAGCAAACACTCTTATCCAGACAGAGCTACTTACAATAGGCACATATGAGATCAAATAGTAACTACATTACTGTCATAGTGGAATTACAAAGGCAATTTTTCAAATACTTTGTGGACATGACCTGATCGTGACCTGATCATCAACTTGCATGATGATCAGGTCATAATCAGGTAATGGATGTCACAATAAAAGACATCAAAGGCTTCAGTTCAGGTCAGAACAACAACATCAACAAAAAACTTTGATCCAACAGGATTTTTGTTGTTGTTATTGTGGCCTGACCTGAACGGACACTCTGATGTGTTTTATATTATGACAGCCATCATGTGCAGAGGGAGGGAGGGAGCAGTGCACCTGGCATTTTCACAAAGCATAATAAAATGAGCAGATCTACAAGCTCACAAGCTTGTATATCTGCTATTTTTAGGTGTTCTTTTTACACAATAAATCAATAGAGGCTAAACATTGTCAGACATCATCTGATAGATAGATGCATATATAGATCGCGTTGCGAGGCGTTGTACGAGGCTCGCTCCGTTGTGGTCGCGAACCACATGTTGAGAACCACAGGTACAGAGCCTAAAAGGGCCTGTCTTTTGTGTTGCCAGATTGTGGGAGTGTAATAAGCAAACAGGTCTATGAAAACGAGCCCAAAAGAAACGACTAGCCGAGTATAGGCCACATGAGCACTTCAAACCTATCTGAAAATAGCCGATCTACAAGCTCACGAGCTTGTAGATCTGCTATTTTTAGGTGTTCTTTTTACACAATAAATCAATAAGAGCCTAAACATTGTCATCAATTCAATTCAATTCAATTTCATTAAAGTGTCAAATCACAACAAGTTGTCTCAAGACACTTTACATGTAGAGAAGAGACCCGACATCCCACCCTGAGCAAGCAATTTTGCGACAGTGGCAACGAAAAACTCCCTCTTAACTGGAAGAAACGTCAGGCAGACCCTAGGCTCTAGGGTGGCGGCCTTCTGCCTCGACCGTGTCGGGGGAAAGAAGAGAGAGAGAGAGGGAGAGACACACAGAGGAGAGACAGAAAGAGATACAGTGCAAGTAGTAACAATAACACTAGCAGCAAATATAATAGTGTAAGATAGTATATGATAATATAATATAATAAAATAATATAGTACAGCAATAGTGTGTATGCAGTATATAATGGTATAATAAAAGAATGTTAAGATAATATACAGTATAGTGTAGTGGTATAGTGTAGTGTAGTAGAAATCCACGGTCATGCTCCATGGAGAGGCCCGGTCCGCAGTCACAGTATTGAGCCGCAGCTGGGGGTCCATGGACCTGCGACGTGGGAAATAAAAGAAACTCCGGGGAGCAGGTCCCCGGTTGTAGAATTAGTGGCAGGCCTTACTAGAGCGTGAATCTGTACAGGGTTAATTACGATTGTACCAATGGGACACAAACCCACACAACCAAAGGGAGGACTGAGTCTATACACTTTGGCTATAGGCTTTATCATAGAGAAAGGTTTTTAGTCTAGTCTTAAATTTACAGAGTGTGTCTGCTTCACGGACTGAGACTGGGAGAAGGTTCCACAGCTGAGGTGCCTGAAACTTAAATGCTCTACCTCCTGTTCTAATCTTTTTGGGGTTTCTTGGAGCTGTAAGCATTTTTCCATACTGTGGACGCAATGGTGTTCTGGCTGGTTTATAGGGCTCGATGAGTTCTTTGAGATATACTGGTGCCTGTCCATTGAGAGCCTTGTATGTGAGGAGGAGAACTTTAAACTCTATTCTGTATTTAACCGGGAGCCAGTGCAACGAGGCCAATGAAGGAGTGATATGATCTCTTCTTCTGGTTCCTGTCAGTATGCGCGCAGCGGCATTTTGGACTAGCTGCAGGCTTTTTAGGGACTTACTTGGGCAGCCTGCTAATAAAGCGTTGCAATAGTCCAGCCTAGAGGTAACAAATGCGTGGACAAGTTTTTCTGCATCATTTTGGGACAGAATGTGCCTAACTTTTGCAATATTACGCAGGTGAAAAAAGGCATTTCTTGAAATTTGTTTTATGTGGGACTGAAAGGACATATCTTGGTCAAACGTGACTCCCAGATTCTTTACAGTGGCCCTGGAGGTCAAGGTAATACCATCTAGGTTAAAATTCTTATCGGCTAGTTTATCTCTGAGGTGCTTAGGGCCAAGTACAATAACTTCAGTTTTGTCCGAGTTGAGGAGTAGGTAATTACGGGTCATCCAACTCTTGATGTCTATAAGACATGCTTGAAGTTTAGCCAGTTGATCTGTTTCATCTGGCTTCATCGATAGATATAATTGTGTATCATCTGCATAACAGTGGAAATTTATAGAGTGTTTCCTAATTATCTCACCTAAAGGAAGCATATATAGAGTAAATAGTATTGGTCCAAGTACAGAGCCTTGTGGGACTCCGTATTTAACCTTTTCGCGTAATGAGGGTGTATCGTTAACGTTTACAAATTGAAATCTGTCAGACAGATAGGACTCAAACCAGTTCAATGCAGCACCCTTAATGCCAACCAAATGCTCTAGCCTCTGTAACAAAATATGGTGATTGATAGTATCAAATGCAGCACTGAGGTCCAACAAAACCAGTACAGAGAGAAGGTTGTTATCGGATGCAATCAGGAGGTCATTTGTGACCTTCACCAATGCCGTCTCAGTGCTATGGTGTGCTCTGAAGAATTGGAAGGTTCGATATAGGTCTATAGTTAGCCAAAATGCCTGAGTCGAGAGTAGGCTTCTTGAGGAGAGGTTTGATGACAGCTACCTTAAAGGACTGTGGTACGTAGCCCGTCACCAGGGACATATTGATCATATTGAGTAGGGATGCACCAACCGGGGTCAGGACCTCTTTAAGTAATTTAGTTGGGACTGGATCCAAGAGACAGGTCGTTGGTTTGGAAGATGTGATCATTAAAGTGAATTCGGAGAGCTCGACCGGGGAGAAACTGTCCAAATATACACTGTGTCGCACAGCCACTTCTGAGGATACCACATCGGAGGGTGGTCCAGCAGGGGCCGAGAGCAGTAGGTTATCTATACTATCTCTGATAGTATTGATTTTACCATTGAAAAAAATTCATGAAATCATTGCTGCTAAGGGATATAGGAATACGCGGATTAGTAGAGTCATGACTTTTTGTCAATTTGGCTAGAGTGTCAAAAAGGAACCTATGGTTGTTTTTGTTTTCCTCTATTAAAGATGAATAATAGGTGGCTCTGGCATTGTATCATCATCTGATAGATAGATAGATGCATATATAGATCGCGTTGCGAGGCGTTGTACGAGGCTCGCTCCGTTGTGGTCGCGAACCACATGTTGAGAACCACAGGTACAGAGCCTAAAAGGGCCTGTCGTTTTGCGTTGCCAGATTGTGGAAGACTAATAAGCAACCAGGCCTATGAAAAACACGATCAAATCAACTAGTAACGAATACAAATCGATCAAATCAAGTAGTAACAAATAAAACTATAAAAAATGTATGCTTACCACTGGAAAAAGAACTATAGGCCCCACGGTCCAGACGGCTCTCACCCGTCGGTAGCCAAACAGAGCCCCCAGAGGCACCACTGGAGTCACTGTCTGTATCCTCAGAATCCGAATCCTCAGAATCCGACGCGAACCCGATCTCACTCTCCGTGTCACTGACGGCCCAGTCGGGACCATGAACCCGAACAACAAGCGCGGTGACGGTGGAGATCCGTGCACTCCGACGGACGGGCGGAACCTCGCGGTCCTGGGTGTCGTCAGGTCCGACACTCGGACCTGGCTGGAGGTCCACAGGCGGAACCACCAAGAACCGGTCCAGGGACTGTTGCCCAGATCCTGGGGTGTTCTCACTCTCCGTCTCACTGATGGCCCACTCGGGACCATGAACCCGAACAACAGGCACGGTGACGGTGGAGATCCGTGCACTCCGACGGACGGGCGGAACCTCGCGGTCCTGGGTGTCGTCAGGTCCGACACTCGGACCTGGCTGGAGGTCCACAGGTGGAACCACACGAGCTTGCTTCTGTGGAGCTGCTCCACCAGGAGCCACCAAGAACCGGTCCATGGACTGTTGCCCAGATCCTGGGGTGTTCTTGCACTTGCGTGTGCGCTTCCCTAACATAGCTACTCTCTCACAGTAGCTACACTATAAATAAATATAAATTTTCTCCTCTCTATTACCACCTATTTTTCTCCTATACTCTCCCTATATCGCCGATCAACTCTCCTACTATACTCCTATTACTTTCACCTATTATTTACCTCCACGCCCTCTCTATATATAAATATATATATATATATATAAAACTCACTGGGATTTATATATATATCACTCACACTATGTAAATATCTGACTCACACACTACACACTACAATAATCACTACAATAATCACTCACACAAACTAACAATTCACTCAGATCACACTCGTTCACTAACCGTTTCACACAAATTCACACAATCAAACTCACCCGTTCACTCACTCCGTCTCAATCTCGCAACTCTACTACTACTACTACTACTACTACTACTACTACTACTACTACTACTACTACTAATACTACTACTACTACTACTACTACTACTACTAACTAACTATCTATCTATCTCTCTCTATCTGTCTCTATCTCTCTGTCTGTCTCTCTGTATCGATCGGCTCTGAATAATCTCTGGTTTGGAAAAGCAAGAACGACGGGGCCGCGCGTCTCGCTTTTGAAGCATTTGTTTTGGTCATGTGACCGATCACGCTCGCGTGTCTCTCTGTGTGTGTGCGTGTGTGTGTGCGTGTGTGTGCGTGTGTGTGTGAGCGCGCGCACCTGCGTAGGACCCCGTTTGTTTTATAAACAACAATGGTGGCGACGATCACATCAAAGCTGTTGGGGTAAAGTGCGCGTGGAATGCTTACAGTCTGTCCTGCCTGTGGTGTGTGTGTGGAACAAGTCGTCGCCCGCGCGCCTGTGCACATACGCGCACGATGTATTGCCTCAGATCTCACCGACATATCTGTGTAAACTTTAGGTTTAGGCAGGGTCAGGAGAAGTTCATCCCCTCCCCCGCGACTGTGCACATACGACCACATGCGCGCACGCTCGCCCCAAGCGCGCGCATGCTCGCCCCGCCTGCACTCACTCACCCACTGATCACAGTCAGTGAGGGCTGTGATGCATAGCCTGGTAAACCCTCCCTCCGGAAATCTCATTTCTATTTGATTCCTGGAGTGAGTCTGGCCTGATCCGCCTGTCTGCAATATTGGCTGTGCTGGAGTTGGGCGGGAGTAATACCGTTGACTGACAACCCCTTCAGCCAATGATAATTTTTCCCCTTCAGCCAATCAGCAGTTCACCAGTCTTAATGTGACGCGACGGGACTTTTGAGACAGCCATACCCAAAATGGGTTGCCTTTTTCGGGTACAATGGTGTCACTGCCCGCCCCTACCGGTTCTCTAATTTTTTTTTTTTAAATAGGCTTTGTCATGATTAATTGACCACATATATGAAGTTAAACAACTAAATTCTATCCAAACGATATCTTATAAGTAAATTCCGTGCCTCAAAATAGAAGTTAGAGAGCTTTTTGAAGTAAAAAAATAGCGGAGAATTGGCCGCACAAGAAAAAGATGGCTGCCGTTCGTGTTTTGGGCTCACTCGAACTCGCCACCTGATTGGCCAACGTAAGCTGTCAATCACAGAACAATGAGCGACGACGCTGATAGGCGCGGCCGTTTGGCATACACAGCCAATATTGCAGAGAGGCGGTTCATGCCAGACTCACTCCAGGAATCAAATAGAAATGAGATTTCCGGAGGGAGGGTTTACCAGGCTATGTGATGCAGCCAGGCAGAGAGAGAGAGGCTGCTCGCTCGATCAAACTTTTGGTTTGATACAAACAGATTGGCGGACCCCCTGACATTATGCAGCTTTAGTGCTTTGTAATAACAGGTTTTATGTGATCATGTGATTGGATCACGAGATTTTTCAACTTCTATGTGGTCTAGATTGATGATATTTTGTGACGATGTGCCTGAGGGGGTAAACTAACGTGGACCACTAAAAAGACCATTAGCCCGTAGGCTACGGGATCTGCGCTTAACGGTTGGATTTATCGGCCCGTAGAACTACGGGCCCGGCGGTCAATGTGTTAATGTGTACAAATGAGTGTACAAATGGGACCAAATGGACCCCTATAGGTCTGTCTAAAAGTGTACAAATGGAACCAAATGGGCCCTTACAGATAACTCCGATAGTGTACAAATGGGACCAAATGTGCCCTTACAGGTAGGTAACCCAAATGAAACAGGGATCGACAATATGAATGCCCAGATGTACTTTTTAAACGGTCAGGGCCAGCAGAACGCACCAGGCTCTTGTAGGGTGACCACCCGTCCCGAATCTCGCGGGACAGTCCCGAAATCAGAGAGAGAAAAAAAAAATAGCATTCATATTATTTCCGCAATACTCATTGACGAGAAACGCAGCCCCAAAACACACTCGCCCCTATTTTTCTTGTTCTTGTTTTCCATCCCGGCCACCACCAGCAACATGTGATTTCATTCACCGGCTTGTTTACAAGTCGAATTTGGGGAAAGAAAATAATGAGAGGATACAAGAGCTATCTGTGCTAGCTGCAAAGTGTGCATATTTAAGAAAGTATTTTAAAACAGTGAAAGCTACAGAGGAAAAAGAAACAGAAAGTGATAAACCCCCGCCACGACTCAAACTAGCGACCGCGGGAGTCATGATCAAATCCAAAGATTTGTTGTGAATAATTATAAACAAACAACCTCCTGGTGCTTCCAAGTTGGGGGGTAGTTTGACCAAAACCGAAGGTATTGAAGAGGAGGACACGGAGAATGTTACGGTCATCAGAGATCAAAGGATTTAGCAGCTGCAATTCTGATAATGTCAGGAGCAATGGAGCAGGCAACAGTGACACTACGACTAGGTAGTGTCCAACCAAGTGTTTCCAAATGGACTGCAGTCTGCACAGAACTATATCCATCAGATCCAAAGTAGACTAGGTATTTTTTTGCGACCAAAAGACCATGTATTATGCAAGTACATAATGAAGTTGACCAAAGTTTCTCAGCTGCATTATAGTTGTTATTGGCCGAGTTTCCCAAACGAATTTGAGCTTGTGCGTAGCCTAGAAGCTGCGTAAGAGCCTCCACGCAGCTGCGCAGTAGCAACCCCCCTACGCACTATCTTCGCAGCTGTGTGTGCCCTACGTGCCATCTAAACTGGCTTCTGGAGACACCATCGTCGTGGTTCTCAAGCGCACGGCGTTACGTGTGTGCTAAAACTACATTCGGAGACAGCATGCACGTAAAGACCTCCTGGACAAAGCCTACGTAAAGCCTACGTAAACTACGTAGTGCTATCCTACGCCAAACAGCAGTTTAAACTCCCTTTGCGAATATATACAGTGAAATGGATCATAAAAATACCAGAGCCAAAGTCAAATATCCTGAAGCAGTCCACTCCAAATACAACTTTTGAATAATATATTTATGAATTAAATTACAGTGGTGAGGTGACATCTGCAAGGTAAATAAAACACTAAAGTGCCTGTGTCCCCATTATGCAAGTACATTAAATATACTTAAAATACCAAAAGTAAAGGTATGCAGAATGTCCCATTTCCCAAATTTAATATGTATTAAAATCTTTTGAAAATAGCAGATCTACAAGCTTGTGAGGCATTGTGAGCTTGTAGATCTGCTTTCAAAAGATTTTTTAACCATTCATAAACATGGTGAGCGCAACAGCTGTCACTTTGTGAGAGGAACTGGGGACTTTCATCGTAACGTTTAACTATAAAACTTAAGAAATTAAGGAAACATGCTCAGCATCATTTATATACCTTTAGTTAACTTGGCTTATGCTTAATATTTGTATTAGATGATCGGATCATCCGTGAGAGTACAATTTGTAAACTTCGGGTTCATGCATAGAGGACGAAGCAGCGCAGCCGCTCGCCCTACCCAAAAGAACAGATCTGCAAGCTATCGACACACTGCGACATGCCGTGTTGATAGCTTGCAGATCTGTTCTTTTGGGTAGGGCGAGCGGCTGTTGCCGCTGTTGAGGAACTGCTGCGCTGGTTCTATGTGTAGCCCCCACACTCAAATTAGCGAGAAGTGACGTGCAAAAGACCTGGCTGTCGAGCTCAGGCTTATTGGCATGGCTGGTAAGGCGTCGGACTGGCGAGTGGGAGCTTCGGGTTCAATCCCAGCTCACTGCTTCCACTACATATGCATGAACCCGGCGTTTATAAATTATAGCATGATCCGATCATCTCATAAAAATACTGTCGGTGACAGAGCCAACTGTCAGATGTCCTGAAGCAGTCCACTCTAAATACAACGTTTGAATAATATATTTATGCATTAAATTACATCTACAAGCTTATGAGGCGTTGTGAGCTTGTAGCCCCAGGGCGCTCGTAACAAACTGCTACGTAGGACAGCATTCAGGGCTACAACCACTCCCAGGAGTAGGAGGAGTAGGATACGTGCATTCTGTCTCCCGAATGTAGTTTTAGCAGACACGTAACGCTGTGGACTTGGGAACCTACGACGATGGTGTTACCTGAAGCCAGTTTAGATTGCACGTAGGGCACAACCAGCTGCTTCTAATGAGGGTAGAGCGTAGGTTTCGCCGGGTCCCAGCTGTGTAGGAGGCTCTTACGCAAGCTGCGTAGGCTACGCATGACCTGAAATCTATGTGCCTGCTAAGGTACTGCGCAGCCTGTGTGGACGCACGTAAGACCCGTCGTAGGTCCTGCGCAGGATCTCTACGCAGCATCTCTACATATCTCTTTGGGAAACGCGGCCATTGTCTGTCTATCCTGAAACAAAGGGGTTTAAAGTGAGAACTTGGCGTCACGGCCATTCACTGTGCGTACGACGCGACACCCTCACACTCACAGATCCGTGATTACATACCCCCCACTTTTTGCGAAAAATATGTATTTTTTTTTATTTCATTTTTTTTAATAATAAATCGGTACAATCAGGCAAAAATAAGAATTAAATAACCTAATCCTAACCCTAAAATCGAAATAAAGTAACAAAAAATCAAAAAAAAAATAACAAAATCCGCCCAATAACCGTAAATTTTCGTGCGCACGCACGGGTGGATCACATGCACGCGCGCTGCGTGCACGTGCATGTGTCCCTGCGATGTCCCGCAAAAGGGGTTCACCTGTCCCTCAATGGGCCTGTTTGGAGGTGGTCACCCTAGGCTCTTGCCTGATGGGGTCAGTGAAAATACAACAACAACAACACACTTGCTACTGAGCGGAAGTGCATTACAGGTTAATAAATAATGGCAAACCTTGACTGTTCTTTAAAGCCAGCTTTGACAACAATTGAAGTATGGATGCTGACATGAATTATATTTTCAGAAATTCTCACCAAACAACTCAGCCATCTGGAAGACCTGCCGTCTGCCGAAAGTATTGTGACAAAATGCTCTGCCCTAGCCTTGATCATCATATGTGGCCAAAACTTGACAACACAGATGACTCCAAGGAAGCCTTTGTCCTCCATGGACCAGCAGACATGCAGTCCCTGTGCCACCATTATCAGAGAATCCTTGTGCGTGAGGGGACCACAGCCACTGAGGTGATGGGAGAGCACAAGCTGTACAAGAAATCGGGACAAGAAAAATATAGCTCTACATACCTCTCCGGAACATTAACAAGAGAGTTCTTGTTAATGCTCCAGAGAGGTATGTAGAGCTACATTTTTGCAGTGGCGGAAAAAAGTACTCAATGTTTTACTTTAGGAAAAGTATCAATACTGCAAGGTAGAAGTACTCTGTTACAAGTAAAAGTCCAGAATTCAAAATGTACTTGATTAGAAGTACAAAAGTATTGGTATCAAAATGCACTTAAAGTACCAGAAGTACTAGAATGTTTGAAAATAGCAGATATGCAAGCTCACAAAGTGTCGCGATGCAACGCTTTGTGAGCTTGTAGATCCGCTATTTTCAATTAGCCTAGGTTTAAAATAGGGCTAAAGTGGTTAATGTATGTTTTATAATGTAATAATGTGTATCTGCAAAGTAACTAGTAACTAAAGTTTTCAAATAATTGTAGTGGGTTCGAATCTATCGTCGCGCATCTGGCTTTGTCGATATTTGTCACTGCATGTATTCCTACGGGCTGGGTTGGCACCTGTCAGCAGGGAGTGTTGGGTGGGAGGAGTAGGACGAAGGCTCTACGGCCTCCTGGTGGAAGCTCCTCACTGGCAGGTGAGTCAGTAGGATAGAACACAGAAATGTGTGTGGGGAGGAATTAATTGACATAACGACTGAATTGGGGTGAAAAGGGGTGTACAAATAATTGGCTACTCTAAATAAGAAAATAATTTGTAAAAACGCCTTGGATAAAGGCGCTATATACAGTAAATACACGTACCATTTAACAGCTAAGCACTCTCAAAGCCTCCCTCAAAACCCACCTCTTCACTAGCTTTCCCCGACTCATTCAAATCTCCCTTTCTGCCTTTTAGTAGCCCTTTCTCTCCTAATAAAGTTGTCTGTTTAGTTTAGTTTTGTTTGTTTTGTTTAGTTTTGTTTTGTTTGTAATTCGACTTGGGGTACTAAGAAAAGTGCTATATAAATTTGATGTATTATTATTATTATCATTATTATAAGCAATTCTATTTAACAGCTGATCTACAGGGGAAGTATCTTTGCCCATATCTACCTCACAATGGAAATCTGTAGGCTACAGCAGTCTGTGAGAGAGGCTTCTCTTGCATGAAAATGGTGAAGAGCAACTGGCGATCAAAGCTGTCAACTCCAAGTCTCCCCCGTCTCATGTTCCTGACCATTGAGGGGGCAAATGTGGACACCTTTGATGCCGAGAGGGCTGTTTTGAGGTGGTGGCAGTCAGGGCCAAGAACCAGACGCCCAGGATTTACAGGAGGAGGGCGTTAAAACTAACAAACCAAAGTTTATCTGCACTTTTGAAATACAAATACAAATACAAATACAAATTATATTGAATGCATTTAATGGACAGCAGTATTTAAATTCATGTTATTGAATCAAATGTGCTCTTTTTCCCCGTTGCCGTTGGTGGCGCTATTCTCCATTAGTTGGGAGAACACTGCAACGCAAGACCAGTGTTGCCAAGTGCTGCTTATTATAAATGACCTTGGGCTTGTTTTCCTGTAAAGTTGCTTGTAAATATTGGTAGTTGCAGTGTTTTGGGCTTGCTAGGCTATGGGCTACATAGGCTGTTTTCAAAAAATCTTGAAAAACGTGTTTTGTTTTTGAACACTTTACAGCACAAATATTGTGTGGAGGTCACTGGCAGACACATATTTCACATGCGTGTCCGTGGCCAAATACACATTAATTTGGGGGTCCTTGACATTAAAAATCTATGAGAACCATGACTGATCTAAAATAACATTAGACAATATAGTTTGACTGACTCTGTCATAGTCACTACACTGAACGCAACGTGAGACAGACTCGGGGGCGCTTGACACAGAACCTGTGTTGCCATGTCCGCTTATTATAAGCAACATTGGGCTTCTTTTTCTTTGCAGGGACTGAAAAGTCTGTGGGGGGAGAGGGGGGCTCAACCTCATTAGTGCTCTCTCTAATCAATGAATGTATCAAAGACAGCAATCACTTTGAAAGCTGTCAGAGAGGGGAGGGGGGATCTGTGTGTTTGTACAAACACAGATCTGCGAAGTTACATAGTATCCCTTTAAGTAAATGTATAATACTGCAATGTAGAAATACTCTGTTACAAGTAAAAGTTTGTAATTAAAAAAATTACTTTAGTAAAAGTACAAAAGTATTGGTATGAAAATGTACCTAAAGTACCAAAAGTAGAAACTACTCATTATGCAGAATGTCACATTTCAAAAGTTTTCAAATGTATTAACTGTATAAAAATATTTTGAAATAATCAGATCTTCAAGCTCACAATGCGTCGCATTGTGAGCTTGTATATTGGCTATTTTCAAATGGCCGAAAGGTATTGGTTAATGTATGTTTTGTAATAATAATCAAAAGTAGCAACTAAAGTTTTCAAATAATTGTAGTGGAGTAAAAGTATAATATTTACCTCAGATGTAGTGGAGTAAAAGAAAAAGTGCTGACAATTGGAAATACTCCAGTAAGGTAAAAAAAATACCTCAAAATTGTACTTAAGTAGGCCTACAGTACTTGAGTAAATGTACTTTACGGCACTTTTTTTTCTATTATGATAGCTGCAGCACAAACTTCTTAATGTGTTACTTTTCTTTATTATATCCCTCGTCTGTCTGTCTGTCTGTCTGTCTGTCTGTCTGTCTGTCTGTCTGTCTGTCTCTCTCTTTCTCTCTCTCTGTGTGTGTCTGTCTCTCTCTCTCTCTCTCTCTCTCTGATTGATTGATTGATTGATTGATTGATTGATTGATTGATGTACTTTATTTAGTAAGACATGAGAACAACAGTGGAAGTACAAATTCACAATACAAGGTCTACTAAACGGGAAGACTCATAAGCTTGTTTAAAATGAGATCCCCACGCACACAAATCATGATGACATATAAGAGACAGACAGATATACACACTACTATACAGAACGTCATACAATCAGCTTACAGGTTACTGGTATGAAAAGCGAAAAATATGTACAAGAGAAGAAAAATGCGGGGAGGGGGGGGGTGTTGGGGGGGTAGGTTAAGACTTTTACAGGGGCCATTTTCGAATTGCAGCCTCCTGAAGGTGTATCTTTAGGGCAGTTTTGAAAGTGAGTTGGGTTTTACACTCCTTTACTCCTTTTGGTAGGGCATTCCACATTTTTGTTGAATAGCATGAGAACGAGTTCATTCCCTTTGTGATTCGTGGAGCTGCCTCTCTCTCTCTCTCTCTCTCTCTCTCTCTCTCTCTCTCTCTCTCTCTTCAGGGACAGTTAGATATATCCTCCACCAGGGGGCGAAAAGCATCAAGAAGCCATTACACGCAACATGTATAATGCAACGCGCATGCGCCTAGTGCTTTGACCCGGAACCGGAAGTAGGTGCGTGTAGTAGTTTTTTTCAGCTCCGTTCCGTAAACAACTATAGGACATCCAGTTCTGGAGCTAGCAACTATAAGGTTTCTGGTTGCCTTCAAAGTAAGATCATTGCATTTAATGTTTTTTGAAAGACATACATTTATTTAAAAAAATACTTTACTTATACTAGAGCACTTATAAGTGCCCGTTTTTTTTTAAAGACATAATTTATTGAAAAAATACATTTATGATGTATGTATTTTAAATGGCTTATACTAGAGCAGTGGTTCTCAAACTTTTTGTTCAAAAATAGCAGATCTACAAGCTCGCAGCATGGCACAAAGTGACGCGCTGTAAGCTTGTATATCTGCTATTTTTGAATAGCCAACTTATAAATGGATAAAGTGGTTAACTACTTTTGCTGGGGACCCCCTGGAACCACCCCAAGGACCCCTGGGGGTCCCCGGACTCCACTTTGAGAACCAATGAACTAGGCCTATAACACTTCCAAGTGAGGTTGTTCCAGATTTAAATTGGCTATTGATCCCCATTAAATGTGCACAGTTTCTGATCCTGTTTTGCTGTGTTAGATATATGCATTGTTTTTTAGAAAATTATTATGATACAATATTGTTTATTTGCAGGAGCAAAAGAAAAATGATAAAAGCAACAACAAAATATGCTATAAATAATAATAGTAGATAGTGCAGGTGAGATTTAAAAAAAAAACGTATAGAGCGTGCCAAGAATCCTGAAGGGGGCGTCAACAAGTGTCATTTGGTAGCGGCGGACATCTTTGAGGGGTATAAAACAGGTTGACTTAACATTGCCCCCCTCAAGTATGTCTGCAGCTACTATGCCACGCCCCCCCCCGTGGTGACGAGTCGTTGGCACGCACTATAGGGTTTATAAAGTTGATCTCACCTATTTAAAAACTAAAAGACAATACAAATAAGAATGTAATCAGAACATTTTATTTAAAACATAATATTATTTAACAACGTAAATACAACATGGATATACACAGTATAAAAAAAAGATAAAGGACATATTAGTAGATTTGTAGTGTGTGTGTGTGTGTGTGTGTGTGTGTGTGTGTGTGTGTGTGTGTGTGTGTGTGTGTGTGTGTGTGTGTGTGTGTTCCATAACTGAGCGCCCCTGAACTTGATAGAAAATTGATACAGACCGGTACAGAACGTTGGTGAACATTGAGAGATATTTTGTTAAAAAAAAAGGGGTCGGTCATCCAGTGTGGCCAGAGGTAAGAAAAGTGCCGTTTTCAGACAATAATGGACACTGGACACGAGACGGCTCTTTGCCGTGGCACTTGTACATACCTACGCATTCAGGGAGACCCCCCTCTACAAGGCCACACTCTCCGCTAAGCCGGGGAAGTGTATTTTGAAAAGTGGCGGGCCGTCCAGTGAGGCCCGCCTCACTGGACAGGGGTCAGAAAAGTGCCGTTTTCAGACATTACATGACTTACTTACATTACATTATTTTCATTACATTACTTACTTACAATTACAACAATCTGTTGTGACTTACAATTGACCACTGATGCATTCTGGCTACAGTCACAATTTAACACAAACAAATGTGCCAACCCACACAGCAAAATCTGATGCTGTGTGGGATGGCATTTACTTTTTAACTTCAGCTTCTTTGTGAACAAAGTATTATGTTTAAGTGGTATATAAACCAGTTCACAATAAATACATAATAGTTTGTAGCAGCATAGAATAGCTACATTGTTGTGAGTGTTATAAAAGGGTTAAACCTTAGAACTTATGCCACTTCTGAGACAAAATGCAATATTCATTTTGTATAGGTTAGGTCTGGATTGGAGTATCTGCGGCAAAATACTACGTTTCAGAATGTTCCTCTTAAAAATATGATTGCAATAGGCACAATATTGACTAAGAGCTCAGAAAATCAAGCGGAAACCGGAAGGTCCCTGGTTCAACCAACAAGACGGGGTCTAACAGCATGGCATGTTGTCACTGTGACGCAGTGTTCATTTTGACAGCAAATTTCGTTTAGTTTTAGTCAGATTTTAGTCATCTGAAATGTTTGTTTTAGTCAGTTTTAGTCAACTAAATATCATAAGATTTTAGTCGACTAAATCAAATCTACAGTTGATTTTGTCAACCAAAAAATATAACATAACACAACACAACACAACACATGGAAATTGATCTGTTTCTGTTTATTTAGGAGTTATTTAGGAGCAAGTGAATTCATGTCCACTGATGACTAGTATAGGTCCAAGATTTGTCTTGTACCCCGTAATGTTTCACTTCCAAGTGGGTCCTGATCTGATCTGATTTTAATGGGAGAACTGTAGTATATTTGACACAAACCCAGTTTGAGTCCAGTAAACACTATCATTTAACATTAAAATAGTGTATAACGTTTTGTAAGTGACTATAACAGAATCCTAACATTTTTAACATTCACAATTATAAAAAATAAGTTTTAGTGGCATGTCTATTACATCATGTGCACCAGCTTAATATTAATCAGGCAATGGATGGAACCATTTCAAAATGTGTGACATTTTCAAAGAGAACTCTGGAACTAATATGAACAAGAATCAAGAGGGATTGATTTGTCACTTACTCAATACAGGTACAAGCAGTGAAATGTTGGGACCTGTTTCTACAGACACTGTGCTAACACAACCAAACAAAATATGTCTTTTTAAGAATGGCAGGTATGATAAACCTCTTAAGACACGTATGATTATCTGTAGCAGCAGTGCCAAATGTGCAAAAAAAGAAGGCATACAGATATACATCAGAATCACTTGTCTATGCACATTGTCCAAGTAAGTGTCAATTGGTCACCTCCTTGTAGTAGTAGGCCTACCAGGTGACACTTTGCCGACTGGGACTGCATGTGGGACTGGGACTATTTTAAAATGGTGAAAATAGCCGATCTACAAGCTTACAATGCAATTTATAATTTAGGCATTTAGCAGCCGCTCGTAATCCAGAGCGATGTAAGCAAGGACAACACAAGGTAATACATCATAATTATGCATAAAAATAGTAACAGTAGGTAAACCAAGAATCATGAAAATGGCACTTTTCTGACCTCACTGGACGGCCCGCCACTTTTTATTTTACACCCGTCCAGCTTAGCGGAGAGCGTGGTGTTGTCCAATTTGTATCCAATTTGTATAGGCTATGCAATCCATTAAACACTGTTTTGTTACACAGAAACATAATTTGTCTTGTATGGCTTCGTTTAAATGCTTAATTTATAGTTTTATGTGCAAATGAACCATTTTCAATGGTTTTCAATAGCTTATTTTTACTCTAGAGGATACTCTTATTCTGAAGAGATCGTCCACCGGAAGTCTTATAGTTGTTAAGCTATTGTTGCTCACGGAACACAGCTATTTTTTTCCATCATGGTGGAACAAAGAGCAGCGACGGAGAAAAACGTCTCTTTAAACTAGAAGCTCTGGAGGAGCAACACTACAACATGATGGCTGGTTTGTAATAGACACTAATATGTTACTATTACTATACTCAGATATTTGACTTAAGTAAAAGTAGCAATACCACAATATAAAAATACTCTTTTACAAGTAAAAGGTCTGTGTTCAAAATGTTACTTGAGTAAAAGTACGAAAGTATTGGCGTCAAAATATACTTATAAGTTTGAAAAGTAAAAGTACTGAAATATTTGAAAATTGCAGATCTACAAGCTCAACGCGTTGTGAGCTTGTAGATCGGCTATTTTCAAAAAGCCTATGTATAAAATAGGGTTAAAGTGGTTAATATATGTTTTATAATATAGTAATTTATATCTGCAAAGTAACTAGTAACTAAAGTTTTCAAATAATTGTAGTGGAGTACGAAAAGTAAAAGTGCTGATGTTTTAAAATAGCAGATCTACAAGCTCACAAAGCGTCGCTTGTAGATCGGCTATTTTCATCTAAAGTGGTTAATGTATGTTTTATAATATAAAAATTTATATCAAAGTAACTAACGTTTTCAAATAATTATTGTACAACATTTGCCTCTGAGATGTAGTGGAATAGAAGTAAAAGTATTGGAAATTGGAAATACTCAAGTAAAGTACAATTACCTCAACATTTTAAGTACAGTACTTGAGTAAATGTACTTAGTTACTTTCCACCACTGGTATTAGGTTGTTCCAACAAGGACCCCAAATTAATACGGACCCCCATTTGAAACGACCTGATGCCAGAGTCTCTGGCAAGACTGGCATCAACCAGTGTTGCCAGATTCTGCGAGATATATAAGCAACCAGCTTTTTGATTGATTGATTGATTGATTGATTGATTGATTGAATACTTTACAATACTATGCAAAAACATTATATGAACAAGTAGAAATAAAAAAGAAAAATATTTACAGTAAACAGGTGTGGGGGGGGGTCTATGAAAACCAGCCCAAAAGAAACAACTAGGCCACTTATACCTAAAAAAAAATAGCCGATCTACACCGCGTTGTGAGCCTGTACATCTGCTATTTTCAAAAGAATCTTGGGGGAAAATTGCAACCCGCAACATTTACAAGCAACTTTACAGAAAAACAAGTCTAAAGCTGCTTATAATAAGCGGACATGGCAACACTGGTGTGATTTCTTTTTTTAAACTTGGAGGGGGGACGCTATTGTAATGACCTCACATGCACATGCGCACATGCATGCGTGCGGATGGCACAGGCAGGCCTGTCACAATTATTGCATAATCGTCCAATCGCAATTATTTGAGATAATCGCAATTATTTGAGATAATTTTCTTATTTTTAACAGCCAATATACAATCTCACAACGCATCGTGCAGCGACAAGTACTTACGTTTTTTCTGAATTAGTGCTTATGGTGGTTAAACTGTTCCTCATCTGGCTGGGGGCCCCCTGGAACGCCCGTCCCCCCTCAGTACCCCTCGGGGTCCCCGAACCCCACTTAGAGAACCTCTGATCTAAGCTACTAGCTTGTGAGTAGCTTGACTACTTTCATAATGTTGTAGATGTCAAGTATCTAAGTGATTTCTTTCACCATGTAGCTGGTAGCTTGACAAAAGCTACATCACTACATTTATATATATATATATATATATATATATATATATATATATATGCTACCCTACATTGGCCGCGATGTGTTTCGAGCATGTAGATCTGCTACTTTTGCTATTTTATTGAAACAATTTAACTTGAAGTGAAAGTGTTTTAGTGTGTCTGTGGGTTTTATAATCATGGAACCAATGAAAAGCACTAACAAGAGATTTTGACTAAATACTAACACACATGATTCATTGGAACACAGATTATTTGTTTCCATTTCCTGAAAAAGTCATTTTTGGACACAATGTAAAGACTCAACATTGATTGATCATATCAACAAATCAATTAGGTATTTAAGCTCACAACACGCCGCAACACAAGCTTGTAGATCTGCTATCAATCTGGGAACCCATCGCCAAATGAAAAGGAACAACAGCGCCCTCTGCTGTTTTTTACTATCTCAGTTGGCTCTGGGAGGAAGTCGACGTAGCGCACGTGCGCAAGGAAACCAGGGTTTTGGTCTGCCTTCAGCCTTTCACTTCCGGTGGTGCGACTATGTTTTCATTCCCACCAACAATATTTCTACACGGAACACTAACACCACTTCTCCCAGAGAACATGGATCGTTTTGGTTATAAGCCCACTTGTTTCTATGATGAAACAGCAAGTTAAAATGTGAATATCTTTCCGTGGTTTTGTCTGCTCCGAGGACGCTATTGTTAAATTAGTTTCGGTTTGTTTCTAGTGGGGAAGGATCGGCGGACACGTAAATCCCGCCCACTACATTTGATTGGGTAAAGCGCGGCCTGCTTCCTGATCTGAAGGCACGCCCAATTGTAGGCCAGTGCGTACGCGATATGACGAACCCGCCCAACAGATTCAAACGCAGAGCAGAATCTGTTCTTGAGAGATTAATCTGCTATTGTCACTAGTTCTGAAAGTTGAATTGCTTTGAAATATTTTGTCTAGAATGACCTGGCCAAAATGGGAACAGGCTACTAATAGATTGTCTTATGAAATTATCTTTTTAAATATAATTGAGTAATTTGATTACTCCCATCTGTGTGCATTTTAGATTTTCGTGGGCTATTCAAAAAATTAAGATTCAATTCACGTACTGTACTTTTATTAATTCTATCCATTTACCATCTGCCAGGCTGCCAGAATAGATTGTAGGTGTATGTATGAGAAACCCTGGTTACCGAAATGTTCTGGGATTCATTTCCATGGCCTACTGGTAGTGCAAGGAATTTGGCATTGATTGGTCCAGTGGTTTACAAGATTACCGTCTGACAGACAGACAGACAGACAGACAGACGGCCCACCCCATAGAAGCCTCATCAGAAAAGATAGACTATAAAACACTGGTGATTGTGACAAAACAAATCAATAAGTAGGACCAATGAAAAAAGCAATTTCAGTGGTTGTGCTGATGCAACCTCTTCTCTGCTCCTTCTGTTTGTGTGTGAAGAGTTTCCCCCTGAACATGAGGAGAGGAGCCCCAGTCTGGTCCAGGAAGAACCACAACCTCCACAGATTAAAGAGGAGTCAGGTAAAAATAATTATCATTTTATTTGTACTAATCTAACAAGACTAAATGCCCTGACAGATACAAAGTGTTAGACGATCGTGAAATCAAATGCACCCATTGTTCACAGCGGCTGCAGCCACACTGGAGGCATCATGTGCACACGTCAAAACCTGTTGGCGCGTTTCTCAATGCACGGCTCTATGCTTTTGGCTTGAACTTTGACATGTTGGGTAGAGTGCAAGCGGAAAGGAGAGAGAGCGAAAGAGAAGAGAGCACATGGGTGGCAGAGCTCCATCTACAGACTGATTTCCGTCAAAATATATTAGTTGTCATGTGATTTTTATTGTTTTACCACAAATGGCTGTAATCTGGTGAATAGGGATCTATCTCTTTTAGAACAACGATAGCTGTGACATTGTGCTAGTAACGTAGGCTCAGGAAAACAGCTGTTTTCCTGAACACACAGTGCTAACTATGTGTTACACAGTGCGAAGCGGTGCATAGTCGAGCTCAGCCAGTTCGAAATAACGTGTCAAAACAGAAGTAGCCCGTCTGGTTTTGAGATTCTATGAGGATAGCAGTGTGCAACACTCGTATAACGCCCCAAATTGTAGAAATCTGTTGATATTTTGTATTTTAAGTGAATGAAGAAGGCGAGCCAGTATAATCAGCAGTTTCAATGTGTCAATGGTTACTCAACGCTTTTTTTAAAAGATTGACATGTGAAATACATTCTGAGTGATGAGCACTCTCCACGCCACAGTAGTAATAATGGTAGAAGCTAGAAAGACGTTTCCATCATATGACCAAGTATAAGTTGTGGTGGACACTTGTGTTCCCACAACAGCAATGAATGAATGCACATGCATGTATGAAGTGATATCAGCATTTGTTGTTAAAGTAAACTACTTTATATTGTAATTATACATCTTGAAGGAACAGACTGATCAAGTTAATTGAGGGTCCTTTATTTTCAACCACTAGACATTTAAACAACCTGAATCCCAGAAAAAAAATAATGTGGAAGATTAAAATGTGCACTAAAATAACTACTGCTCACACCTGCAAGGATTGAACCTTTTCTAAGCAGCAGTGTGTTACATAAACATAGGGTGTTGAAGCTTCTCCCACCCACCATGTTCAATCCAAACCACCCTCAAAGCCCACATTACATTACATTACAGTCATTTAGCAGACGCTGTTACCCAAAGCGACTTACAATAAGTGCATTCAACATAGGTAGGGAACGAAACTACTAATCACCAGAAGTCTTAAGTGCATTTTCTGCAAAAACAAGCGACCAAGAGTATACCTAGCACTAAGGTAAAAGTGCAATATATCAGCTACCTACTTTATTAAACAGATGAGACAAAATAGCAAAATCAAATGAGCATGAGCTAAAACAAATAAGTGTATCGACTAAACAAGATCCAATAAAACAATACAACAATAAAACAAGAGTTCGTACAACTAGTTAACGACAAGTAGGCCAGGCAAAGAGGAAGGGTAGTGTTTCCTGAAGAGGTGGGTTTTCAGCCTGCGGCAAAAGATAGGCAGTGACTCTGCTGTCCTGACATCAGTGGGAAGTTCATTCCACCACTGTGGGGCCAGAACAGAAAAAAGTCGTGACCATGTAGATCGATCAGAAGGACCCTTGAGTGACGAGGCAATCAGTCACCCCGAGGTGGCAGACCAAAGTGGTCGGGCAGGGGTGTAAGCATCGACCATAGCCCGAAGGTAAGAAGGAGCTGTTCCTTTCACTGCCCTATAGGCTAGCACCAGGGTTTTAAACTGAATGTGAGCCGCTACGGGGAGCCAGTGTAGAGAACGGAGAAGGATAGTTGTGTGGGAGAACTTGGGGCGGTTGAACACCAGACGAGCTTTCTGAACAAGCTCCAGAGGTCTGATGGCAGATGCCGGAGCACCAGCAAGGAGGGAGTTGCAGTAGTCAGGCGGGAGATGACAAGAGCCTGGATGAGTTTTGTAGCCTAGACTCGTCAGAAAGAAGCGCAACAAGAGCGTGCCTTCATCATCATCAATCATTATTACAACGGCCCAAATTGATTAACATTTCGTGCACGCTTTGTATTGCGCTTTACATTTAATTTGGCTATATTTGAATGGTTTAATTCTCGAGGAGGCAGACCATTAGGATACATTTATTTTGCAAAATAATAAATAATAATAATCGCCGACTGCCGATGTATTCATCCAATCGCCCAACCTTATTGCACGCACATTCTCACTAGGCAGAGGAAGTCACTTGACATTTTTCATATCAGCCTCAGGGTGGCTCTATAACAGGCCAATTTGTGTTTTTACCAATAACTGCACCAATCTATGTAAAAAAAACTTTGTATGCACACTCCCTAGAGGCCAAGGAAAACCCTCTGCCCTGCATTTTTCACATCTGCCTTTTATAGCGCCACCAGGAGGCCGACTTATGTAAAACACATTTTTGGGTATTACTTGTTCAGATGTTACCCAAATTTCACGCAAATCGGTACACGTGATCTCTATAGTCATGTGATCAAGACGGGTCTGCTCGATTTTTCATATTCCATCCTGATTGGCTTAGATTGACATCTAAAGTTTGCAGGAGTGGCCCGTTTTGAACAAAATTATGCAAATCATGAATGAACGCAATGTCCGTTTGCGGTGAAACTTTGCACGCACATTCGCACTACGTTGAGGAACAAATGCCACCCTTTCAACATTGCCCTATTATACGCCACCAGGAGGCAGATTTTTGCAAAACATTTGTCTTATATTACTCCTACAAATGTTGTCCAAACATCACACAGATCGGTACATATTATTACTTTAGTCAAGTGATCAAGATGGATCCGGCTGATCTGTCAGATTTTTCACATTCCAGCCTGATTGGTGAATTCCGAACATTGCTGGCCCACACTAACCTACCTGAACTGGTGGAGACCTGTGCTCCAAGGAGCACTTTTTCTAGTTTCTTAATGAAGTTGTTTTTGTTTGTTTCATTTGTTATTTTTTATCTCTAAATTTGTTATCCCACAATCTTGTAACCCATTTTTTTCACCCAGTGCCAAACGACTTAGAGTACCTAGAAAAGCGCTATATAAATTGGATGTAGTATTATTATTATTATTATTATTATTATTATTATTATTAGTAGTATTTGGCTATTTGTATTTGTATTTGTATTATAACTCAGAGTGTACGAATGGCCCCCCAAGGGTCCATATAGTTCCATTTATTTTGTACACTCTTTGAGTTACAGACCTCCTAGGGTCCATTTGGTTCCTACTGTAATGATCAAGAATTTAGCTGGGGACCCCTGGAACCCCCATTTGCAGTTCTATACCTTAATTTATACTTCTTTAGTGCGACGGTTTCGTTCGCCAAAAATAGCAGATCTACAAGGTAACAACGCGTCTTGACCGCACCACATTGATTGCTTGAAGATCTGTTGTGTTGCTCCCAAAGTCCCCGCACCCTTTCTTCTTGGTCAGTGGGGGAACAGCAGCACTGTTGCCAGTCTGCACTCTGCAGAACAGTAATGGACTCAGTTGGATATTCCAAAACCGACAAGGTGCAAACTAAAGTTATCTATCTATCTATCTATCTGTAGCCTGTCTGTGAACACATTAATGAACTAGAAAAAGTGCTCCTCGGAGCACAGGTCTCCGCCAGGTCAGGTACGTTATTCTGGCCTCCTGGTGGCGCTATAATAGGTCAATGTGAAAAGGGTGCCATTTATTCTTAGGTCGTTCACCATTTATTCTTAGGTCGTTCACGGCAATCAGACACTGGATTCATGATTTGAGGCATTTTGTTCCAAAAATTTGTTTTGCTAAATTAGACCTGCTGGTGGCGCTATAACAGGCCAATGTGAAAAGGGTGGCATTTCTTCCTCGGCCTAGTGGGAATGTGCGAAATGTGTGAAATTTCACGAAAATCGAAAGCTGCGTGCATAGTTTGAGGCTTTTTGTTCAAAACGGACCAATCCTGCAAACTTTGGAAGCCAACCATAGGCAATGAGGATGGAACATGGGAAATCGGACAGATCCGTGTTGATCACATGACTATAGAGATACTGTGTACCGATTTGCATGACGTTTGGATAAAATCTGTAATCTGTAAAAAAAAATGGGTTTTGCACAAATCGGCCTCCTGGTGGCGCTATAACAGGCCCATGTGAGAAAATTGGGGTAGAGGTTCTGAATTGGCATCCAGGGAGTGTGTGTGCACAGTTTCGGAGCGACCGGGCCAACGGTGCCGGAGATTAGCTGCTAACACACAGACAGGACGGACACACACACGGACGGACGGACAGACACACACACGGACACACGGACGGAGGGTAAAACATACTCTCTCGCCATGCCTTCGGCCTGGCGTAGACAATAAGATATATGATGATATTTATTATATTATATTATATAATGATTATGCGTGCCCCATGATTATTATAAGATCATATATCTTATGCAAATTTAATGATCATATAATATAACTAATCATCATATATATTATTAATAATCATAATAAAATTATAATAATCCAGAAATCTAATCATGATAAATATCGTCTATCGTGATACTGCTTGAAAAATATTGTGATAATATATTTTTCACTTCCACTTGTACACTCTTTAGCCTTTCTTCTTGAAGTTCTCTTCCCTTCTCAGTCAGGGTTTGACTTCTTTCACTTTTCCGTAGTGTTTCCACTTCTGTTTCATTGACTGTAGCCTCGGATAGTGTAGATGCATTGGCATTTTTAAATGCATCTGTATGGCATGGAATGTGTGAATAATGAGCTTGAATTGTGTCTAATGTGTGTGCACTGTATTGGCTTCAATTTCAAAAAACAAAATTAAACTAGAAAAAGTGCTCCTCGGAGCACAAGTCTCTATATAGAGATCATGTGTACCAATTTGCGTGAAATTTGGATAAAATCTGAAGACTTAATATCAAAACATGTGTTTTACATAAGTCGGCCTCCTGGTGGCGCTATAAAAGGCAAATGTGAAAAATGCAGGGCAGATGTTTTTCCTTGGCCTCTAGGGAGTGTGCGTGCGCAGAATGGTGCAGTTATAGTTAAAAACGCAAATCGGCCTGTTATAGCGCCACCAGGAGGCGGATTTAAAAATGTATTCCTCGGCCTAGTGGGAATGTGCGTGTGAAATTTCACGGAAATCGCAAGCTGCGTTCATAATTTGAGGCATTTTGTTCAAAACGGACCAATCCTGCAAACTATGGAATATGGAAAATCGGACAGATCTGTGTTGATCACATGACTATAGAGATACTGTGTACTGATTTGCGTGATGTTTGGATAAAATCTGTAAGAGTAATATAAAAAAATGGGTTTTGCACAAACCGGCCTCCTGGTGGTGCTATAACAGGCCCATGTGAAAAATTTGGGGCAGAGGTTCTGGCATCCAGGGAGTGTGTGTGCACAGTTTCACTGCGATCAAGCCAACGGTGCCGGAGATTAGCTGTACACAGAATGACACACGGATGGACGGACACACACACGGACGGACGGACAGGGGGTAAAACATACTCTCTCGCCATGCCTTCAGCCTGGCGGAGACAATAATAAATTACCTTGGTAAACACAATGAGTTCTCCTTTAACCTTCTTTAGTTTAGTTGTAAAACCAAATGAGTTGTCCTTTAAACCTTTACTTTAAATAAAACAAATTATTTTGTTACCCTTTAAACTTCTTAGACCTTTGTGAAAACACAAAATGGATTTTCCATTTCTTATAACCTTTACAAAACCCTGTTCACTTGTGAAGTATATCGTCCAGCCATAATCATACCTAAAATGAGCCAGAACTCCACTTATTTAATTAGTACACAGAATTAGTTAAAAATATAGAAGTCGGCCCAATGTTCCCCAAAAGGCAGGACAGGTAAAGGGGGGTTTCTGGCCATGTACAGTGGAAAGACAGCCTCTGTGACAGAGACAACACCTCACTTTGGATAACAAAAGAAGCATGTGTTGACACCTGGACTAGAAAGCTTTTGTCCCATTGTATTCATTTCGTTTGAGGCTCACCACCCTGTGGAGCTATTTAGCATGTCTGTGAGAGCAGTGTCTCCCCCAGCCCTGTTTTAATAACAGAGCTACTGGTGGAGTTTAAACCTGGGTTAAAAAACAATGTTACTACGATATTATTATCTCTTGGTGAAAGTATATACTGAAGTTAAAATGAACAAAAGTATTTAACTATGGCCTGTGTAAGGTTTAATATAGGTAAAAGCCAGGAGAAGTAAAACGTATTCACATGAATGGATGCTGTGTCATTAAAGTCTTTTAAAGTTAACTATTGTTTACAGATGAATAAGAATGTAATTCCTGGTGTAATTCTAAAGTGTATATTGTGCAAAGTATTAATCTAATAACAAAACTTCATTGTGAAACATGGTTCTGTACTGAAATTAGATATTGCTAAATTGACTCCCTTGTACTGTGTGATCTTAGTACATTATGCGCAGTAGCGTTCCGTCTGCTCGGCCGCGACGGATGAGCTCCCGATTGGCTGAGAAGATACAGAGGAGGAGCTCTTGTTAAACAGCGTCTCTTTCGAATCTACTGTATATAAACCTGTTGTTTAGAGTGTAGCAGGGTGCTGCGTTTCTGGACCCCTGCAGTCACCATTCTGGATTCTCCTTGTCGACAAATAAAGAAAGGAGAGAATTAACCTTATCACCTCGGATTCGATGTCTCCTTTGTCCTAACATTCTCACTAAAGGCTTACGTTGCTCCACGGCTTTAATCCACGGTGTTGCCACACAGATTATACTTCAATTGGCGTATGTCGGCAGACGGTTTTAACTATCCGCTGGAGAGGACTATTTGTGGGTCTGTGGAGTTTGAATTCTTCTCAAAACGGTGAGTTGCTTAGCCACAATCTTACGATGGTTTTTTCTAAGGGGATATTCGTTAAAGAACCTTGTATTCTGTGTGCACGCTCGTGGATACGCGGCCTTTATGGGGGGTGTATGGTTTAGGGGGAGCTGAGGGGATAAAGGGGTACTTTGGGGTACAATAGAACGGGTTGTGTGGGTCTTCTTAGAGGCTTTATGCGGCTTGTTTTTTTTTTTTTTTTTTTTTTTGTTTGTTTGTTTTGTTTTTACATTGGTAAGGCGGTCAATATATCTGGTAACAGGATACGCTCGTTATGCGCATGAATAGGACGCAGGGACTTTCATATTATATGACTTCAGCGTATCTTGATACTGCAGATTGAAACCGGGAGATCTCAAGTCGGACCTTGCTTGGCTGCTCTTCCCTGATCCAATGAGTTGTTATAATGGTATGGAGTGTTTAGTGGCAAATTGTGTGTACTCGAAATGCGTTCGGGAACTGCGACGCACTGACGTATGAAGTCGGACAATCAATGATATTAGTTTTGAGCGTGAGAGTATAGAGCCAACACTCAGTGCTTATGTGTGGCGTCTGGGATGCCATGTTTATTTTTTTACGTAGACCCTGTTATAAGCTCTGAGCGTGGTGCATTGCGTTCAGAGACATAGGCGCGCGGTATACTTAGTGTGATACTTAGCCCGTAAAATGTCTATGATAGATGTGTAAAGGAGTGCCACTGTATGTAGGTGCGGTTGGCTTAAGAGGCAGGATTTTTAGTTCAGCGGCAGATATATACTTTCTTTGAAGTCATTGTTTGAGTTGCGAAGAGTGGGAGTTATTCAACGTCCCATCATACTCGGACCTTTCCCTTGGAAAAAGTGTGATCGTGTCGCTGTATGGTTATATTTGAAAAGTATGTAGGTAATGTTTTGGCGAATTGATGTTTTGTTTCTGTCTAGGAATACTTGCGAAATGCGTTGCGTTTATGGTTGGGGCTTGTACAGTGACTCTGCAAACACTTTGTGTTTTTTCTACTAAAACATGCTCTTATTGTTAGGTGTGACTAAGGTTACACAGTTCTCTGCATGAAAATTTGGCTGGCTATTTCTCATTTTTCTTCCATTATGCTCTCTTTGTCAAAACACAGCTCATGTCTGTCTTTCTTCTGACTCCTTTCTTTTTTCTTTCTTGCTAGCTGTTGCTAGTCGTTAGTGCTTCTTTGAAATGTCTTTGTGCATTTTCAGGAGCACGGAGTCTTTCGGGTATATTTCTACATGTCCCATTCATGGCTACACTGTGTGTGCTGCTTATAACCGTTATTATCTTGTGGGTAATGGCGATTGGATTTGTAGTAGGCCTAAATTTTTTTCGCCTTTCTTAGACACACGGGTGAAGCATATTTTGTTGGGCTTCGGCGTGTGATAATTGTCCTTTGGTGATTACGTTTGGTGCTGAGATCAGATTTTAAAAAGCTATAGCTCCATTGTTTTGCGGTTTTTCGGCCATCTTGCTTTGTAGTTTTAGGGACCTTTGTTTTGTAGGCTTGTTATGCGTCTGCTTTATTTCCCCTATTCTCTTTTCTTTTCACAAATCTTTGTGTAGTTTCTTTATTTTGATTGGCTTTTCATGATTTATTTCACAGCTTGTAGGCTACAAATATTGTGAGCTTTTTCGCAAGGCGTTTGCCACAGGAAACCTAATCTTCATATTGGGTGAATTGTGCCTTAAGCCATTTACATGCGTGTAATATTTTAGGATAGCTTGATTAATATAATTCTTTCTTCTAATCGACTTCCATTGTTTCAATATGCTGTTTTTACTGCATTCATAGTAGCACTGCTATGGTGTGTGGGGTTTAAATGGTATTTTCTTATTTCTTTTCACTTATAACATTGTTACAATAACTCTTCTATGCGGTTTATTCTGCTTTCGTGGTAGCAGTATATTTCGTCAATTTATGGTTGGCTGCTATTATACATGTGCAGAAGTGGTGTGGCCTTTATTTAATTTCGTAGTATTTCCATTGTTCATACTTATGGTTCTGTGAAGTTGTTTCGGTTTGCCGGTTGGTAGCTGTGCTCAAGTATGTGTTTGATGCTTTGTGTTGTGATGTAGGCTTGTGCTGGATGAGTTAGGAATGTGTCTGTTGTGGTGATTGAAGCACTTAGTTGTGATGAGAATTGTTGATGCAGTGTTGTTGGATGAGTTGGCATATGCGCTGGTCGCGTAAACTCGAAGTCATGCTTTAATGTGAGTTTATTTGCAGTGTTGATGCAGATGGCTTTAATGTGAGTTTATTTGCAGTGTTGATGCAGATGGCTTTAATGTGAGTTTATTTGCAGTGTTGATGCAGATGGCTTTAATGTGAGTTTATTTGCAGTGTTGATGCAGATGGCTTTAATGTGACTTTATTTGCAGTGTTGATGCAAATGGTTTTAATGGGAATTTATTTGCAGTGTTGATGCAGATGACTTTCCCATGATTCATTTTTCAATGGGTGTATTTGTGGTGGTGACACAAATGACTTATTGGCGTGTTGGTAAATAATTGTTAAATGTAATAAATACATAGGAGTAGATTAATTATTTCGATTTGTGCTAAAGTATTGTGTTGAGTACGTGAAATAATAATAATAATAAAGAGGAAAAGAAGTGTTAAAAAGGATAATTAAGGTTGGGTGTTAAGTTAAAAGTTTTTTAGTGTATTGGCCGTTTGGCTGAGCGATACTATATATTACTTTGACAGACTGAGAATACCTTAATTTTATTTGTACTAGTACAGAGGTGTATTGGTTTGAATTCTTTACTGAGGTGCTGTTCTATGCTATTTGACTGATGTTTTTGGATAAAGGCAGTCGCAGTCTCCTGGCTGCTAGAAGCAGATATTCTACTATAAGATTTTTGTGAAGCCTAGAGTGGCTATTTTTAAGACTGACGAATTCGCTCATACTGAATGTAAAAGTATAGGTCACCGTTTTTGAGTGCACGTTTTAAGATGTTTTTCCTATAAACGTCGGAACGACCGTGTACATAATTGTAGATTTAGTGATTAGTATCTTTTCAAAGAAGTAAGTTGGAATCTGTTAATTTTTTTTAACTCTTTGTAAAAATAATCCACACTTAAATTATTTTGTGTACATAGCGTTAGTTATGACGTCTAAACAGGAAGTGTCCATCTCTTTCCCAAGTAGACAGTTTGGGAGTTGTAGTTTTCTGCCACAAAGGTAGAACTCAGAACTACAGAACATTGTGTGCTCATTTTAGTTCGTCGATTGTCGCCCTCTGGTGGTTGAGAGATATATTTAGGTTAGTGTGTGGTGACGTGTCTTCCAGTGGGAGTGGTGTGTATTCATGAAACCGCCCCTTCCAGGGATTGACACGTCCAAACATTTGACTGACTCCACCTAGTGGTCGAGACGAAGGTTGCATTTTCACTGTATGAATGAGAAGCTTGGAGGGTTTGTGCTCGTTAGTGTTTTAACATTTCTGACTTATAGAGTTAGCTCTTCTTTTAACAGTCTTTATCTAACAAGTTATTCAACCTATTGGTATTCTATGGTGTCTAAGTGTGCATGATTAATGTTGTTTGTCTGTACTGCATGATTATTTTTTTCTAATTTAATCCGTTCATGTCTATCAATAGCTTTCCGTGGGAGGGGAGCGCCACATTCGAGTTGTTTCCAGTCCTGGCTAATAGAGGACGGTTCATGTCTGGGATTAAAGTAATGTATTGACCAGACTTACAAATTTATACAAATTCAAACATTTGTCTTATATTTGATTTGGAATATTAAGAGACAGTTCAAGTAAGCTTTTGAAGTAATTTAATCTTTAATTATCGTTCATACATACACACACTTATAGTTCTATACTGTTATACTTAGGATATATGAGCAACACTATTGGGTTGACTCACATGTGTGCTGAGTGATAAAGACACGTCACACTTGCATTATAATATTCTCATATCAATACTCCTTCTAAACTGTTCTTAAGGTACTGACAGAGGTCCGTTGTGGACTCAAGACATTTATGATTTGTGTGTGATTTTTAGATAAAGAATAACCATATTGTAAGTAAGATCTGATTCCAGAGGGGAACACCTATAGAGGTTGAAGTAACGTGACAATAATTGTGATTTAATATCATTTGGATATTTGATCTACAATTATGGAATCAGGGCAGCAGCAGAGTTCCTTACAACAAAATAATTCTTTCATTGACGTGATCAATATGATTTTGGGACAATGGGAGGATAATTGGCCAAACTTTTATGGGTCTTGGCCACAAGACAGCATATTCGACCCAGAAATTATTGACACATTAGGAATGCTTGCCAGAGCATATCAGAAAGATTGCTCAGACACAGGGGCAAAGGAGAATACAGTGTTTAAATTGTTTTTCAAAAAGGGTAAAAAATTAAATAAGGCTTATGTGAGATACCAAGCCAGGAGGACAACCGCACAGGTGCACCCAGAACCAGCTGAGAAGAGCGTTTCATCTTCTGATCCCACTACGCCACCGGGTGAGAAACCTATCGACCAATTGTCAGCCCTGGACACAGGGCATTGCAGTGACAGTGGAGACGGGCTGGGAGCTGGAGCAGTGGCGAGAGCAGGTGTCCAGGAAATAGGTGACGGACAAGCAAACCCAAAGCCGTTACGACGACATCATGAAGGTCCCTTCAGAGGACGGTGCCACATCTGTCAGAAACATGGACATGCTTGGCGCCAGTGTAACCAGACACCACCGGCTGTCAACCCCATTGCCCCACTGTCAGCCCCAGCTCTTCAAGGTACCCCACAGTTTTCACCAGGTTTCAAGCCGTCTGTCTCTGGTCCTAGGCAAAGTGGTGTTCCGACTTCACCCCAGGGAGTCGACCGGGTGGTGCTACAGGTACACACATTCTATGAACGGCTGGTCCCCCATCCAGGTGGCTATCAGTCTGCACCACAGCAGACTCCCACTCCTTGCATGCAACCGATGGGTTCAGGGTCTGCGCCACGTGTGGCCCCTGTACCTGCACAGCACGGTGCATGTCAACCAATGCAAGGATTTAGACCGTTTTCTGGGCCGAGGAACAAGCCTTTTGGTTACACAGGTTGCCACAGGTGTTATCAGATGGGTCACTTTGCACGAGATTGTCCACTACCTGGACAATTCACTCCAGTTATTGCTCCCTGCCGCATGGATGACAAGACGATACATGGCTAGAGACATTTGAAAAGAAACGTACAGAGACATTACTTTAGACTGTGATGGAGGCTGGACATATTGGAACAGGTGACGTAGGGCAATGATGGAATACATAAACCGTTGTTGACAAGAAAAGAAAACCCTGAGTCACCGTTGAACTTGACATGATCAGACTATGGCTTGATGAGAAAAAAAAAAAAAAAAAAAAAAAAAAAAAAAAGCGGCAACTTTCATTTTCTACCTATTTTGAAACATAATACTGATCACTGTCCATATTCTAATTGGAGATTTAGCATAGAGTCTAATATGCTTTCAGGTGGTTGACTAAATTTGTACAAAATTTGAACCTAGTATAGGATGGATTGTTGGAAGGAGCTGGAGATACTGTTGGTCTTTTTTGACACTTGTACTACTTTCCTGCTATAGGAAAGTGTCACAGGAATTTCGTGTAAAACTATTGTAAAAATTAGGACTAAATTGTTTAACCATTTCCACAGTAAGGTGTGGATTGGGATAGATCCAGTAAACTGGTTCGGTGAGCATACACAAATGATAAATGGTTGTCAGTAATGAGAAACCGTGGAGAAATGAAACATATAACACGTCCGTATGACATTCTTTTCAGGAGAACTTCAGTTCTTTATTGATCTTCTGGGGTTTGATGAGACATAATGTCCATTATTATTGCCTTATGTCTCAAGAGGGGAGGTATAAAGGGAAACATTTAAACATTGGAGTTTTGGACATAGTATTTTTTGGAACAAATTGACCAGTTCATAGGCCAGATTAATATTTAATTTTGAGTTTTTCATGAACTATACTAATATCTTTGCATGAACTAAATTGAGTGAATGAGTAACACCTCTTGTGTGTGTGTATTGAGGTGGGTAGGTGCATGTTGTACTTTCTAGGAAAGAGTAGGGACGTTTTTCCCCAAATGTTCTCGTGCTAATAGATGGAGAGCTGTTGAGGAGATGAACGGCTGTCAGAGGAATCAGGCTGCAGAACCAGGTGTCGATGAGAGGTCGAACGAATCATGTTGGTGGAGACAGCGGCTATGAGACAACCTCTACCCATCACTGTTTCTGCTGCCAAAGTGAGACCGCTACACACCAGAAAGGGATTCTACCTCCCCCAGTCAGCTCTACAGGAGCCCAGGGTGTGACCTCACAGAAGCAGTGTAAACCTTCAAATCTACAGATCGAGGCCACAAACAGAGAATAACGGGTGTCCAGGTCAAGGGGATTCCATGCACGTGTCAGAAAGCTGGTGTGTCTCTTGAAGAATGACACATCACGCCCATACCCTATGCCCTTTGACGCAGATAACGAAGATCTTCATCAATTTCAACCCCTTTTCTTTTTCTTGCCCCAAGCTGTGAACAGTTTTTGCTTCAAGGACTGAACATTCCCTAAATACAGGAAGAAGAAGAATTGCGTTTGTTAGTTTAAGCGAAAAAAGAGGAGAAAAAACGGAAAATTGTCCTTCTGTAAGCGCGCAGTCCCTTATGTAAACCACATGTCATAATGTATTCATGATGTCTTTTTGCAGGTTGAACTGAGGTACAGATTCTGAATGATATTAATTGGTTTCTTCAATGAAGTATTTTGGTTTTATTTTGTGGCTTTGTATAGGTACCATTCTACAATCAAGAGGGGTATAAACTAATCGTTTTTGCAGGTTGTTTTCCAGTCAGAGGTTTGGATTATGATTTTGTGCTGAAAGATATCTTCTGTCGCCCGAGCTCTGAATTACGGAAGACGTTATAAGTCTTCCGAGAGGGGTTTATGAAGTATATCGTCCAGCCATAATCATACCTAAAATGAGCCAGAACTCCACTTATTTAATTAGTACACAGAATTAGTTAAAAATATAGAAGTCGGCCCAATGTTCCCCAAAAGGCAGGACAGGTAAAGGGGGGTTTCTGGCCATGTACAGTGGAAAGACAGCCTCTGTGACAGAGACAACACCTCACTTTGGATAACAAAAGAAGCATGTGTTGACACCTGGACTAGAAAGCTTTTGTCCCATTGTATTCATTTCGTTTGAGGCTCACCACCCTGTGGAGCTATTTAGCATGTCTGTGAGAGCAGTGTCTCCCCCAGCCCTGTTTTAATAACAGAGCTACTGGTGGAGTTTAAACCTGGGTTAAAAAACAATGTTACTACGATATTATTATCTCTTGGTGAAAGTATATACTGAAGTTAAAATGAACAAAAGTATTTAACTATGGCCTGTGTAAGGTTTAATATAGGTAAAAGCCAGGAGAAGTAAAACGTATTCACATGAATGGATGCTGTGTCATTAAAGTCTTTTAAAGTTAACTATTGTTTACAGATGAATAAGAATGTAATTCCTGGTGTAATTCTAAAGTGTATATTGTGCAAAGTATTAATCTAATAACAAAACTTCATTGTGAAACATGGTTCTGTACTGAAATTAGATATTGCTAAATTGACTCCCTTGTACTGTGTGATCTTAGTACATTATGCGCAGTAGCGTTCCGTCTGCTCGGCCGCGACGGATGAGCTCCCGATTGGCTGAGAAGATACAGAGGAGGAGCTCTTGTTAAACAGCGTCTCTTTCGAATCTACTGTATATAAACCTGTTGTTTAGAGTGTAGCAGGGTGCTGCGTTTCTGGACCCCTGCAGTCACCATTCTGGATTCTCCTTGTCGACAAATAAAGAAAGGAGAGAATTAACCTTATCACCTCGGATTCGATGTCTCCTTTGTCCTAACATTCTCACTAAAGGCTTACGTTGCTCCACGGCTTTAATCCACGGTGTTGCCACACAGATTATACTTCACTTGTTTATGTGAGTTTCTTCTTTCTTCTTAAAACCTTATGAAATGTAACAACTGCAAATGCCAGCACATTAGAATTATCCCCAAACATGCAGGCTAAGCTCAATAAGCAGGGTTAATTGATCTGAGTCCTTTGTTGCAATGTCCAAGTTTAACCGCTTCTCAGACCACCTTAACTTGAGGATTGTAGTAGACTGTGTTGAAATGTTGCGCTTTCAACCAGTGGTATACGTAGCCAGAACGCTAGCAGAGGCTGCCCTGCCCGAAAAATGTATGCCCGAAAAAATTAGATTTTTTTTTTAGCGTTTTTTTTTTGCAGGTTTGTGACGGATTTCGGATATCTATACATAAACTCTTATCAAAATGTCTTAATATGATATTAAAAAAATAAAATAAAAAATAATATATTTTTCTTTTTTTTGGTTGGGCAGAAAAAACAAATGGGTGGGCCCAGGCCTACCTATGCCCACCCGTGGCTACGCCCCTGCTTTCAACACAGTTTATCACCGTTGCTTGCAGTGGCTATGCCGATGCCTACTTTGTGGGCCTTGCTTATCGTCGCCTTGCTAAACTAATGGCCTAAGTCATTTTTTAAAAGTTTTTCAGGAAAAATAAAAAACTGATCCAAAACAATACTATATGATATTTCTTAATCATTTCACCCAAAATGTTTATAACAAATTATGACTATTTAAATAGTAATAACACTGTCTGTCAGTTATGTAACATAAGAGATTTAAATAGGTTTAAATAGGATTAAATCTGACTTAGGCCAAAAAAAAAAGCAAAACAAATTACAAAATGGCCTATATCAGTAAATAATTTGGCTTAAGTCACACAACCATGTGACTTAACTCTCTCAGTGCCAGGCCCCGAGTTATCCCGAGTTTTTACTGTATACCCTCAGTGCCAGAACGAGAAATCCAGAGTTAAAAAAAAATAATATATATATATATATATATATATATATATATATATATATATATATATATTTTTTTTTTTAATGTTCAGAACCCAAGATATCATTATCTGAAGATTTGCAGCTCCATCCACTCTTTGTTTAACCTATAACTGAAAAAGGCTGTATCTCGCTTCCTAAGCATTTTTTTTTATTTGAAAAAAAAAAGAAAAAATGCTGGCACAGTTCGCAATAATTTGTTTATTTCATTGGCACTGAGAGAGTTAAGCCAAAAAAAAGGCCTTTTTTGGTGGCCTAAGTCACAAAAAGGGGAGTGAACAGCATGATCCTTTTCAATTAGGATATGGGCGATTTTACCAGAGGTGGCCAGTGTCATTAAGGAGCTGACTTAGGCAAAAACATCATTTTCCTCAAAAATTTACTTAGGCCATTAGTTTAGCAAGGTGACCTTATCTGAATGATGGATGTTTGTTGCGTCGTCACCTGCGGTGGTTTTGTCGTCTCGCCTCGACGACACGGGTCGGTTCTATATAAACGGGCATTTAATTGCTTCAGGCTTTCTTCTCATCCCTCAGTTGTGCCGTGAGAACTACATGTTCACACAAAAAAATGATAAACACACAATCAACAACTTGCACAGTACATAAAAACATAGACCAAAGCATACATAAATGAAAATACAATGACATGTAGAAGTGCGCACTGCGCAGCCTAAGCGTGTCCATCAAAGATTCTAAAAATAGAATACCTTGTTGGCCGCTTGTTGTGGAAAAGAGGTTCTTAAAATGTCCTTTTGACCGTTAATAACTTTAGGAGCGCGATATCACATTAAGAAAGTTTACAGAGCTTACTGTAGCAGCGCGATATCACATTAAGCAAGTTTACAGAGCTTCATCATCAAACAGAACTTTTGTTCCGCCCCAGAAACTTTTAATCACATCATGTTTTTACATTTTTAACCTCCATGAAATCAACTATGAACCCATTCTTTATTTATCAAGAAATTATCAATTACACCTTATGAACTTATGACCATTAATTGTCTGTATTTAAGCAATTTTTGTATTTTATAGTTTGTATTATAATTAGAGATGCTCCGATACTATTTTTTTCAGACCTAGTACGAGTACTAGTACTCAATTTTGAGTACTCGCCGATACGGAGTACCGATACGAGTACTTTGTTTTTGTTGAGTAACCACTTATTTTACCCCTTTTCTCCAATTTAATTTCATTGTTATGCCTTGTACTTGTAATGCTACGGTAATGTTCAATTACCACAATAATAAGTAGGCCACAATACGATACATATTGTGTTGATATGTAAACTATTAATAATATATTTTTTAAACATTATTTTAATAATAATTATTGTTAAAATTGCGTTAATAACTTTCTGTTTACTTGGTTAATAGTAGCTCTGGTCCACCTCACTAAAATCTAAAATACTCTTTTTGGCCAGAAAAGAAAATATTTCACCGGAAGGAAAAATCTGGTCAATAGAAAAATTCCATTGACCAGATCTGTAGAGCAGTAGTTCTCAAACAGTTTTCATGTCAAGGACACGTCAGGGACCCCATAAGAGAAGATTTTTACGGCTCTAGCAGTCAACCATTTTAATTCCAAGGACCCCCAGTTTGACATGCATTAGGGCTACGGAAACCCATTTAATGGCATTTGTATCTCATGGGACCCCAATTTATAATTATTGTAAAATTAATGTTAATTTAACTCTGAGAGTGTACAAGTTTTTATTTTTTACTACAGACGAGAGGCTGCGCAGCCAGCGCTAGAGTGGGTGTGAGGGGAAAGGAACAACAGTACAGAACTTCTTCTAACGCTATGGACCAGAGCTAGGTTAATAGAATATTTCTGTAGAAGCAGAATCATAAATATTTAAATTAGGCGAAATTATTCGGAGGAGAAGAGAGACAGTGTGTTTGTGGCTACTAGCTGCACTGTTCCATTCTGATCAGTGTTGCCAAATCTGTTTATTATAACCGACTTTGGTATTGTTTTTCTGTAAAGTAGATTGTACATATTGGGGTCCTTGCTCTTGGCCTGAAAATGTTTGAGAACCACTGCTTTAAAACAATATTAGACAATAAAGTTTGACTGACCTGCCCTAGTTGCTTATTTTTGGCTTCTTTTTATAGACCTGATTGCTTGTTTCTCTCCAGCAGAATCTGGCAACACTACTGGCTATGGCTAATAGCAATAGCTCCGTCTGTGAATCACAGAGCTGGCTCCGGTCTGTGAGTGTGAACCATGCTCCCTGACTGGGACAGTGGATAGAACTTTCTGTTACAGTAAAATCCATCTAAAAGTACCACACAACTGAAAAGTATTGCGACTATGACCACAAGTTAGAAACTCAGTTATAACGTTGAGGCACAGCTGTTAACAATGCGATGTAAATACCAGCGGCCCTCAATCTTTTGGTATCGGGTAAAAGTATCAGGAGCTTTTCCGAGTACCGAGTCGACTACACAAGTACGGTATTGGGTACCGATACATGTATCGGTATCGGGACATCACTCATTTTAATAACAGCATTTGCAAAAATGTAAACAAGTTCTGGACATAGGACAGCAGTCAGCGTGCTAGTTGTTGTTGTCGTCGTGGGAACTGGGAGCAGTGTTGCCAGATTTAGCAAGAGAAATAAGCAACCAGGTCTATGAAAGAAAAAGCCCAAAAGATTAGGCCACATAAGCACTTCAAACCTATATAGATCTACAAGCTCACAACGTATTGCGATGCCTTGTAGATCTGCTATTTTCCAAAAACTCTTGAGGGGAAAAAAGTGTAAAATGTGGAATGTTTTAACAACACATATCTGGTACAGGGGTCCCTGGCACAAATTATGATTTCAGATGGGGGTCTGTGGAAGAATACACATTCATTTGGGGGTCCTTGACCTAAAAATGTGGTTTAAACAACAATCAAAACATTTGGAAGGAAGCCCAAATGTCAACTAAATTGTAGAAACAAGCCCCCCCAAAAAAGCAAGCAACTTTGCAGAAAAATAACAACAAACATCATGGCAACACTGGTCAGCATGCTGTATGTTGTTGTGGAAACTGGGAGGATGTGGGTCACCCCCCCCCCCCCTTAAGATGTAGGTCAACCCCCATGCAGCCTACCCCTCCCCACAAGGAGGGGCAGTGCACCAAAGCATTATGGTCATTGTTGTAATGCAGCAGTCCAGTCAAACCCTAGTCAAATACACAGACTACAATATTGTTCTGGCCATAGGGTGCAAATTTCAAATGTTGCTACTGTTATCTACTACAAATATTATTAACATTGAGTGTCTGCATTTTCTTCCAGTGGTGAAATGCCCCTTTAAGCATTCTGTAAATGTCTCCCTCCAAGCGCTAAATCGGCTTGTGAGTGTTCACTTTCATCACGGTTTGCTAAATAGTATTTGCTGGTTGCATGCTCGTGCTATAACTTGAACACCAGATACTGCCTGACGCAAAAGCATGAGTTCACAGCTGGTAAAGTCGGTGGCAACAAAGTGGAAGGCAAACAACTTGGAAAGAGAAACAGGAAAGGTGAACATTCAAGAAATGTAAAATTCAAACATTCAATGCTTTACTCTCATTTCATCTTTTGCCTAGACTTCCTGCACCTCCCTGTGTGTAAAGAGGAGTTTTCCACTGAACAGCAGGAGAGGAGTCCCAGTCGGGTCCAGGAGAAACCAGAGCCTCCACAGATTAAAGAGGAGCTACTTCAAAGACCAGAGGAGGCTGCTGGGTCAACGTTGACGTTACTAGCAGTGAAAAGTGAAGAAGATGACGATGATGACATTGATGGTGAAAACGGAGAGACAGAGGCTGTAGCCAGCACCTCAACTAAACACATGCAAACACAAGCTGATATAGAGTACATTGGAACATCACAACCAACTAGTGATGACAAGCTTCTCTCTTCACACTGTTCTGAATCTGACACTGAAGACAGTAATGATGATTGGGAGGAAATTAGGGAAGGTCAGTCAGCTTTAACCCCACTGAAATCACTCAAGACACAAAAGGTGAAAGGGCAAAGATTGTCTTTAAGCAACGATATGTCCCAGGACCTGACATCAAAACAAACTCACTCCATAAGAAGCAACACAGGGCATATACGTTTTCATTGCACAATGTGTGGCAAAGGCTGTGTGGATAGGGGTCATCTGAAAAGACACATGATGACTCATACAGGAGAAAAGCCCTTTACTTGTACAGTTTGTGAAAAAGGCTGTGGTACAATGCGTCTTTTGAAAGAACACATGAGAACTCATACAAGAGAGAGGCCCTTTACTTGTGAAGTTTGTGGAAAAGGCTATAGTTGCAGGAGTCATCTAAACAAACACATGAGAATTCATACTGGCGAAAGGTCGTTTACTTGTACAGTTTGTGGCAAAGGCTTTGGTGTAATGGGTCATCTTAACGGACACATGAGAACTCATACAGGAGAAAAGCCCTGTACTTGTGAAGTTTGTGGCAAAGGCTTTACTGTAAATGGTAGTCTGAAAATACACATGCGAACTCATACAGGAGAAAGGCCCTTTACTTGTACAGTTTGTGGGAAAGGATTTGGTGCCAAGAGCTATCTAAACAAACACATGATGATTCATACAGGAGAAAGGCCTCGTTTATCACACACGTGTACAGTTTGTGGTAAAGGATTTTGTTTCAAGCTAGAACTGAAAGTACACACGCGGACTCATACAGGAGAAAGACCCCATATGTGTACAGTCTGTGGTAAAGGCTGTAGTACAATGCGTCTTCTGAAAGATCACATGAGGACTCATACAGGTGAAAAACCCTTTGCATGTGAAGTTTGTGGTAAAGGCTGTAGTTGCAGGAGTAATCTTAAACAACACATGAGGATTCATACTGGTGAAAAGCTGTTTACTTGTACAGTTTGTGGCAAACGCTTTGGTCGAAAGGGACATCTGGAAAAACACATGAAAATGCATACAGTAGTAAAGCCCTTAACTTGTATAGTTTGTGGTGAAGGATTTCGTTACAAGGATCAACTAAAATTACACATGTGGACTCATACAGGGGGACATCCCTTTACTTGCACAGTTTGTGAAAAAGGCTGTGGTTCAATGGGTATTCTGAAAGCACACATGAGAACTCATACAGGAGAAAAACCCTTTATTTGTGAAGTTTGTGGAAAAGGCTCTAGTTGCAGGAGTAATCATAACAAACACATGAGGATTCACACTGGTGAAAAATTGTTTACTTGTACAGGTTGTGGCAAAGGCTTTGGTCGAAAGGGACATCTGGAAAAACACATGAAAATTCATACAGTAGAAAAGCCCTTAACTTGTATAGTTTGTGGTGAAGGATTTCGTTACAAGGATCAACTAAAATTACACATGTGGACTCATACAGGGGGACATCCCTTTACTTGCACAGTTTGTGAAAAAGGCTGTGGTTCAATGGGTATTCTGAAAGCACACATGAGAATTCATACAGGAGAAAAACCCTTTATTTGTGAAGTTTGTGGAAAAGGCTCTAGTTGCAGGAGTCATCATAACAAACACATGAGGATTCACTCAGGAGAAAAGCCCTTTACTTGTACAGTTTGTGGTAAAGCATTTGGTAACAAGTCACAACTTAAATCACACATGATGACTCATACAGAGGGAGGGACAACCTTATAGTTGCAGTTTGTGGTGAATTATTTGGTCAAAACGCAGATCTGAAGATATGAGGATCTATACAGTTGACATATCGTCAGTGTCCAGCCGGGACCAGCTAACTCCATTTTCAGTTTTTTTTTTTTTTTTCATAAATCAACGCTATTGAACCCCCTCTACATCTGTGTAATTTTTTTTTAAATAATAACATATGAAAAGTATTAAAAAGCGCCTCTGACGAAAACTCCTAACTCCATTGGACCCTCAAACTGTCCGTCAAAAACAAACAACTCCCCCCTCCTCTCAGGCTCTCGAGAAGCTCTGCTCTGTATGAGGCAGACAGGGAGAAGATTTTTCAATGCTTTTGGGAGAACATAAACTGGGAAGAGAAGAGAATGTATGTGCAAGGTTTGATAGATGTCACCCCAGTAAAGAGGAGAAGGGTGTCTTCACAAAGGTCATCTGCTCGTGTTTTCTTTTTAAATGTTAATGGACAGAGAATGAGTGTGTGCAGGAGTTTGTTTCAAACATCTCCAAGAGCTCAAGGAGATCATGCCAAAAGACTTTCACAGCTTTTATGACAATCTAAAGCACTAAGAAACACCCACCACACACACGCAACACACAACAGTGTGATAATAGAATGTTGATAGGTATATGATAGGTAAATTCAACTGTGGTTGTTATTGTTAGTGCAGTAGGCTACAGATTTGACAGATTCTATTTTTCATTAATGTATTTTGTATTTATATGCCATTTATTTATTGTTGGTGTGCCATGATCGGTTTTGTTAAATACATGATTGAGTATTGAGGCAGAATTGTTTGTTGCACTCAACTGTAGAAGAACAACAGTGGTAACAGTTAGATCCATGGTTGTTTACAATGCATGTTAAAATAAAAGTTGTTTAAGTACAGAATTCAGCTTGATCTATAGTATATGAGGATGGCGCTCACCATAAATAGCTGATATCCAAGCTCACAATGCGTTGTGATGTGTTGTGAGCTTTGAGATCCATTGCCAGCTGTTCTTATCAATGATGGACAAAACCTCCTAACTCCACTTGCACTGGATTTGGGTAAAGTGGTGATAATATAATGACACATGCAAGTATCTGATAATATATAAAGTCACAATATCAAGTTTGATGAGGCAGTATTGCTTTGTTTTAAAAATATAAGGTTTTCTTCATTTTCTGAAAAATTGATATTTTGTTTTTCATTTCCTGAACAATTACCATTTTGGATTTAGCTGGTTCCGGCCGAACAGCAGAGATATGAAGATCTATACAGTTGACAATGTAACATTATTTTTGATTTTATTTATGTTTTCAAAGAACCAACCTTAGTTGATATAACACAGATACGTGCAATCATCCATTCTAATCCAGTATTACAATGGCAAGTCTTAAGACTTAGATAATTAAGGGATATTTCACTTTTTAGGCTCACCGCTATCTCTCTGAACTCCAACCCCCTCCTGCTGCCTCAGGTCAGATAATGTTGACCTCCTGGACGTCCCCAAGACAAAGAAACAAACCTGGGGTGATGGGGCCTTCTCAGTTGCCCCTCCATCCCTATGGAAATCACGCCCAGTTCACATCAAAGCTGCCCCCACCCTTGCCACGTTTAAAACCACACTCAAAACCCACCTTTGCAGACTCACATTACCAACCTAATTCAAATCCCCCTTGTTCTAACTTATATCTATAGTTTTTAACTCATTAACTGTCAGGAATTAGTTAATTAATTCATCCGTCTACCGTCCCCTTGCCAGCGAAAACGGCAATTTTACTGTATCTTTGAATAATCATGGAATATTCTCCGTGACCGCCGTCCTCACGGTCCAGAGATCGGCTCATTACACGCGCGGGGGTCTGGTAGAATCGGGGGGGGGGGGGAGATTAGCCAGCCGCGATCCTCCATTCCAGAGCTATGGCCGTTTGAATGTGGCTTATTTATTTTTTTAAACAGAAATCTGAGAAAATTTTACTTTTGTGAGTCCTTTAACATGAAAGGAAGCACTATTTTTTTGTTGTGATCACGTGATTTTAAACCACGTCCATTACGTCCTTGGTAGGGAATGAGTTAACCTTTGAACTAGTTTTCGCTAATATTTTTATTTTGTTTCTCTAAAGTGATTTTGAGTATTTAGAAAAGGCTATATAAATGTAATGGTGGGTGGAGGGGGGGATTAACAATGAAAATGACCACATGTAATTTCTTACAGCTTTAAAAGTCTGAAAATAGCAATACAATTTATTGAAGTAAGCACATGTCCTTGGTTCTGGTGAACACTTCTAAGTATCCTGTCTATTGTTATAGGTGTGAATCTAAACACCGCACCCGGTCGAGCTCTTTGTTCCCACGGAGCCCATTCTAATATTATGCAAGAGTGCTTGTTGACACTAAAACAGATGTCCCTTCCAGTCAAGCAAGAAGACATAAGTAAAATATACAGAAATGCTTAGTAGTCTTTTTCTAAATACACAGATAGATATGAGCTTTTAGTCAAATATAGTTGAAGACCTTTAGTGGGATAATATGATCATTCTGTGTTTAAGACCGAAGTTAATGACAACATCATTGATAAAGGGATTCTGATGCTTCCTCCAGGGGGAGGGGATGAATTCTCCGAGAAGGGGGAACAGCTGACCGAGCGTGCGTTTCTTTTAAGTAATCTTAATTATCTAGATCATTCATACAATGTTGGACATGTTAATGTTTAGACTTATTTCGAAGCTAATAAAATGTTGTATAATAATGTTATAATGTGAGCGTATGGGAAAGTACGGTTTTATAGATTGGGTTAAAGAAAGCTTTTCATGTGTCAGAGTGAAGGGGGCAGATCGTTAATTCATTGCTTGAGAAGGGGCTGGCCCAAGTCAATTGTTCTGACAAAACTCACTGGTGATTGACTGATACAGAAGTAGGTAGTCTTGTGTGTAATACATGCTTTGATATATAATGGCCTGTTTTGAGGAGGACGGGGCTCCGTGTTTGACATGCAAGCGGATGCCACGTTTACATGGAATAACGTAGATTATGTGAACAAAGATGCGATATATATTGATTTGACCCAAATGTATGGATTGCTAAAGGACTCTGACAATAAAGTGAATTGTTGAGAAAGAAAAACTCCGGTCTCTGAGCTGTGATCGCTTATTACCTCCCCGGAAATGTACCCTATTTTCGGTTGCTTATGGCCAGATACCACAGGAGAAAAAGGGGTAAAAACTAAAAAATATATATAGGTATATATTATTAGCCCATTATTGGAAAGTAAAAGGGAATTATTTCTCACTTCACCAAACCGAGCGAATCAGTCTCGATTCCAGGCTAATGATTAGTGCAATATGTCCTGGAAATCTCTGTTTCAGAGCCAGAAACTCTTCTAGCTTGTCTGAAAAGGTTATTTATTATTATATAAGTCACATCGTGTCACTTTATTCACTTCCACATGGAAAACAAGTATTGCAAAATGGAAGTATTCAAGTAAAGAGAAACCTCAAAATTGTTTTCATGTACTGTACTAGAGCAAATGTACTTAAGTTACTTTCCATCACTTGTTGTAACAGTGTTTCTTGATCAAGGGGACCTACGTTTTTACCTGAAACCGTATGTAGTGTCATCTCAATGTTTAGGGTGCACTAACACTGTACCCAATGAAAAATCTAACTGTTTATCACGCCATTACATGTAATGCACTTTAAACCTATCATCACTCTAGGGTGTGCATTCATGGAACATAGCATATCTACAAGCTCACAAAGCATTGTGTATTTGTAGAATGGCTACTTTCAGAGAAAAGAGCTGCGGTTCTCAAGTGTCTCAAAGTGGGGTCTTGAAGGGGTTCCAGGGTGTCCCCAGCAAAATGAGTGAACATAGCATCAAAATCAGTTTAAACACTTTAACCCTATTACTTAGGCTTAGGCTATTTGAAAATAGATCTACAAGATCACAACGTGCCACAATGCAATATGTGAGATTGTGGATCTGCTATTTTCAGTAAATATTCAAAGAATATTTCCAATACGTTTTAAACATTTTGACAACCTAAATCTTGTATGGGGGGTGACACAACATATCTTCATATGAGGGGGTCTGCGGCCGAATGGATATCAATTTGGGGGTTCTAGACATGACAAAGTTTGAGAACCACAGATCGAGCATTTTCTACCTTTGTTCTGGTATGTAAATATTTTACATTTTGTATGCATTTATACTAAATGAAAATATTCAATTGACCAAACATGAGCTTGAGTCTGATTATTTATGTTATTAACATTTAAATGTTATTTGACCTGTTGACCTGTTGACCTGTTAAAGTGGCTGGGAGGTGGCTGGGAGGGCCAACACAGCTCAAAGGGATAAAAGGCAGGCTGCTAGTGTTTTCCTTCAGTGTGCTTTCAACATCTGGAGTGAACTGAGCTCCTGAACTTCTTGGTAGTGAGTATAGCATTTTTCTTATTTAGCAAGTTGCTAGCAGTTGTACTTTAAGTGCTTTGCTACTAGTGCTGTATTATTAGCTTGTGTTAGTCTGTAGTTTATATTTGTATTTGTGCTTTAAGCAGTAGCCCATTGATACTCTGTGTCTGTCTCACAGAGCACTTGAAGTAGTCTCAGGTAGAATAGCCAAATTGATTGACCTGTTAAAGTGGCTGGGAGGGCCAGCACTCCCCGGCAGACAATTAGCAATCAATTGAAGTGGTTTAAACCAGCTCTGAAAGCGGCTAGTGAACGAAGGCTAGGCGAACAAAGGCTAGGCGAACAAAGGCTAGGCGAACAAAGGCTAGGCGAACAAAGGCAACAGGCGACTTTGTCAAAGCCCGACTTCGTCCATGAACGAGAAGCAGTATCATTGATTAGTGCCATATATAGTAGTGCAATAGATGTAGTAGTGTAGAATGTGTATAGGAAGCGTTAGACGGAGCCCAGAGGTCCACAACATGCAGACAAATAACTTTGTTTGGCAACGGACAACCTCACCTGATAAGTACGAACCCCAGCAGAGCCCTGGAGAAACAAGAATGGATTATTTGTCCCGTTTAACGTCTGTGTTTGCTCCAGGACCCACGTTCTCATACAGAACACCACTGCAAGAGGAAATCTGGCCGATGACGTCACAGGGGTTTCCCCACCAACATCATCAACGAGAGGATTTCCTCATGCGCAACATGGACTCGAGACAAACACAAGGTTTTTCTCAGAGGGAAGCACAGGAATACGGTGATTTTTCCACTGTTTTTCCTATCTCCTGGCACCACCGCATGGTCCCTGTTTTTCCAACGGGCACTGGAGGTCAACTACAAGGTTTTCCTCTGTGGGATCGGCGTGGAAACAGAGATTATTTTCTCCCTGAGTTTCCCATTTCCCCCAAAAGTCCATCCCCTCCCCTATCCCCCTCCCCCACTGCCCTGCTGCAAACACAAAGCCCCCACCCCACTCCCCCGATCACACCTCCACCTGCCCCACCCACCTTTGAAGCTACAGGGACAAAACAGCTTAAGGAACCTGACTTTTTCCAGACTGAACAGATGGACACGATTTTCGCCAAAAAAGGACTACACATCATCCACCTAAATGTGAATAGCCTCAAAAACCCCACAAAGATGTCTGAAATAAGATCCATGTTTGGAAATGGCAAGGTAGGGGTTCTCTCTTTTTCAGAGACAAAACTGGATGACACAGTAGACGATTCTGAAATTGAGATTATAGGCTACAATGTCATTAGGAAAGACAGAACTCTTTGTGGAGGAGGGGTATGCATTTATGTGAGATCTGACATCATTTTCAATGTGTACCCAAAATTGGAGAACAACTCCACGGAATCGGTCTGGATAAAAATCACCTATCCTCACGCTAAACCCCTGATAATTGGCGCAATCTACAGGCCCCCAGGTCAAAATGAGTTTTATGATTTATTAGAGGAGCACATGGCAATCATTGGAAATTCGGAATTGATTTTGATTGGCGACTACAATACGGATGTACTCCGGAAAGACGCCGCCATATTTAAATATTTCAAAAAATTCTGTGACATGCATAGCCTCACCCAAATGATAAAAAATATCACAAGGGTAGGCCCCACTTCTCAGACCATCATTGACCTCATTTTGACATCAGACCAGTCGAGGATTCCTTTAAGTGGAGTCATTGAGTGCAGTCTAAGCGACCATAACATCATTTTCTGCACGCGTAAGCTTCACAGATCTGTAGTTGATTGTCATAGCACGATCAGCTGCAGAGCTGTGAAAACTTACTCATCAGAAGCTCTCACAACAGCTCTTGAGAAAGTGGATTGGTCAAATGTACTCGGTGGCTCCTCGGCTGAGGAGTCTTGGACTGGTTTCAAAACTGCTTTTGTGTCTGTTATTGATAGCCTAGCGCCCAAGAAGGTGGTGAGAGTCAGAGCCCGTACACAACCCTGGATGAATGGAGACATCCTAAATGCAATCAAACTCAGAAACAAAATGTACTCTGAGTTCAGGAAATGCAAAGATGTGCAACTACTTGAAAGATGCAGAAATCAACGAAATGTAGTAAACAAATTGGTCAAAACTGCCAAAAAGAATTTCTTAAATGAAAGTATTGAGGCAAACAAAAGCCACCCACAAAAGCTGTGGGAAGCGCTACAGAAATTGGGCTGCAACAACAAAATTCAAACCAAAGCTACAAACATCTGCATTATTTCAAGTGGCGTGCTCATTACCGACAAGCAAGCGGTAGCAAACTGTTTTAACAGCTTTTTTACCACCATTGCAACCCAGTTGGTAAGCAAACTTCCTCAGCATTCAGGTTTGTACGGCTCTGACCACATCCATGCTCACTATGTTAAACTAGGGGCTAAAAAAGACTCCTTTTCATTCAAACCAGTAAATGCTGATGATGTGCAGAAAAAACTACTCGCCCTCCAGCCAAACAAGGCCACCGGCCTTGACAATATCCCCACCAGATTCCTCAGAGACGCAGCTACTGCTATTGCCCCCATAGTAGCCCAAATCACAAACCTATCCATCAGCCAGTGTCACGTCCCACAGGATTTCAAGTTGGCAAGAGTAATCCCTCTGCATAAAAAAGGAAGCAAATTAGAACCTGGCAACTATAGGCCTGTTTCCATCCTTTGTTCCATCTCAAAGGTTGTAGAGCGATTAATTCAAGAACAAATCAACAGCTACCTCAGCGAGCATAAACTGTTGTTTGAATTCCAATCGGGCTTCAGAACCTCCCATTCCACTGACACATGCCTACTGTATCTGACCGACTACATCAAACGTGAGGTAGACGCGGGCAAATACTGCGGCATGGTCATGTTGGACCTCCAAAAAGCGTTCGACACTGTAAACCACTCAATTTTACTTGATAAGCTGAGGGCGATTGGTTTTGACTGCACATCACTAAACTGGATGAGATCTTACCTGGAGGGAAGAGAACAAGTGGTTGACATCAACGGAACCATGTCCTCATCCCTCCCGGTGAGCTGTGGGGTTCCTCAGGGCAGCATTCTAGGGCCGTTACTGTTTCTTCTATACATTAACGACATGAGTGCTGCCTGTAACTGCAAATTGTTCCTGTTCGCTGATGACTCGGCACTCCTGATCTCGGGAGAGGACAAGTTGCAAGTTGAGGAGGCGCTCAGCTCCGAACTCTCAAAAATCCGTACTTGGCTTACCGATAACAAACTGTCACTACACCTTGGGAAAACTGAATCCATTCTCTTTGGGACCAAACATTCCCTCAGACAGATGGATGTAAATGATTTCAAGGTCAAAGTCGATGACACAATTATCTCTAGCAAAGAAGAGATTACCTATTTGGGTTGTGTACTTGACAAATACCTGACAGGTGATAGCATGGCTACAAAGGTGGTCAAAAGAGTAAACCAGAGAACCAAATTTATGGGCAGAGTTTCCTCTTTTGTCAACCCTCAGGCCCTCAGGACCCTCTCTGGGGCCCTGATTCAACCACTTTTTGACTATGCTTGCACCTCCTGGTACTCCAACACCTCAGTGTCACTGAAGACTAAGCTTCAAACCTCCCAAAACAAACTGATTCGGCTACTCCTCGGATTGGGGCCCATGACCCACCTTTCTCCCACCCATTTTGCCAGCCTAGGCTGGCTCAGGGTGGAAGACAGGGTTAAACAACTAAAAATGGGACTGGCCTTCAAAATTGTAAATGCAAATTTGCCCGATATGCCCCCAATTCCCGCATATCTGAGTAAATACCTCCAAAAGGTTAGCGACACCCACAGTCACAATACCAGAGGGAGCGTTAACAACAATTTGGTACCACCCACCCATAAATCAAACATGGGCAAATTCTCCTTCTACAGCACTGCCACCCAGGATTGGAATAGTCTAACTCCATCCCTCAAAAAATGCAGTTCGCTGGGCTCATTTAAAAGAGCCTTAAAAAAATCACCTTTCAGGAGGCCAAAGGTGGAGGTAGTACCATTTTCCCGTTAGACAGCAGACCCCCCCCCCCCTGTTCTTGTACATATTTTTTTCCCCTCTTTTTTATTTTTTTTGTTGTACATAGTGTTATATATTGTTTTTGGCTGTTTATTTTGTAATGATATTTGAACTGTGGTGCCACTATATATGCCTATGAATTAAATACCAAGGCCCTCATTGGAAACAAGTCCGCAAGGACTTTTATGAACGGACCTGTTAGACAAAGTATTTTAAATGTAACTGTGCTGTTTTACATTTTTTGCCTAATAAAATATTCAATCAATTTATGGGAACAAAATATGCTTGTCAGTCTATATTATGACACACAAACACTTTCAACATGAATCAAAACAGAGGTATTTGTCATCAAGAATCAAGGTTTTATTCGTAACTTATGTACAAGCAGTGAAATGTGCTAACATTTGGACCTAATATGAAAAAGAAAAGTTATCATTTAGCAGCATTTTCAATAACTGATCAAAGCAGCAGTGTTCAATCAAATGATCATGCATCAGACCCTGATATAGAGTATACACTGGATGTTTCGCTGCCATCTTCCTCATCAAAATAACCCATGAAATCAAGATATGGCTCTGAGAAGGCTCAACTCTGTCTATGTCATCAAAAACTTGACGACATGGAGTATATGTACTGCATGTTGCGATCTAAATACTGGAACGTTTTCCATTATGTAATCAAGGTCAAATATGTAATCGCAGTGTTCTACTACTGCCTTGATTAGTTCTGTGCTGAGCCCAGTGCATGCTAGCCTGGTAAACCCCCTCCCTCCGGGAAATCTCATTTGCATTTGATTTCAGGAAGGAGGTCTGGGATTGCGCAGCGAGTAAAGCTGCCCGAACACTGCGTGTTCGAACCAATCAGCGGCTGCTAGGGGCGGGATCATCCAATCACCTGCCTAGTAGCTTGAAAAAAAGAAAAACCGTCTGTCATCGATTCTGCGACCGGAGTCTCAGATGGGAAGTAGGCTGTGAAACAAATGTGTGTCGCAAGCTTCTTCCATTTGACGGTGTCAGGTTAAGTGCATGCAGCTATGTCAGTGAACAGTTGAGCTGTCAGGAACTAAATTTGCCATATAATCCTCCACCATGTCTTTGATTATCGCTCTGTCATCTGCTTCTACCTGTCTGCATTTTGCTGGCTTGGAAACAGCTTCCTGTAATGCCTCATAATTAGGAATCAGCTCAGCACAAATGACAGATTCACAGGTGCATTTTGAATGGCAGTATGTGCAACATAAATGTCCAGGCTCAATGTTGGCTGGATTGTTTAAAAAAAAAGCCATACAATGTTTTTCTGAAGCACATCTGGGCACCAGTTCTGACTATCTCTCTAACTGTTTTTGTCAAAATGTGTGTACTAAGTAGAGACATATAGAACAGCATGTGCCTGAGATCCACTTCTACCAGCCCTGCCAATTTGCTGAACTATTGCCTCGGCATCCTCTGGTGCACAATACATAACAACATGAGAAATGTCAGTTGAGACCTATTCCAAGGGCAGTGGTGGCAACAACCACACGGCAGTTCCCATTCCCATTAACCCATTTAGACCTGAGGCCGATTCAAAAAACGCCTTCTAAATCCTGACCTAATATTTATTCAAAAATTACAAAAACGTTATGTTGCTATATACTGTACATAGCAAGGGTATAGTTACAAAAGGGGGGTTCCCGCCCAAAATGGGTTAAGAGAGGACACCACTCTTTTCTAGAGTCGTGCTGTGGTGCATCCCAATCAGTATATTCTCATGTTTCTGTTCACTGTTAACCCAAGCACTTTCCCCAAGCCGAGCTTTAAGGTAGCCAAATACCTTTCCTACTACCTTAAGTGTGCGGCAGTAAATGAGGACAGGAGACATTGATTGGCCTTTATCCAAAACCTCCTTCACCACCCAATCAAAGCATTTCAGGTTGCTTGCTGGAACTTGACTCAGTCCAAGCCTTATGTTGTGTCGACTGGGACTGACAGTCACTTGAGTTTCTCTCTCCATGTTCAATATTTTGATCACACGGTGCTGGGACTCAAGATCTGCTGATGCTGTTAACGCCAGCACTGGGGTACCTGAGAAACATATTAGAATATTACAACATATTAGAATATTCATATTCTGTATAGATTATATTTCATGATTTGTTTACTCACCACTCTTCATCAGGGATCGGAGCTCTCCAAGCCTTCCAAAACTCTCTCTAAATGCCGGCTGGCCATTGGAGCCCTCTCCCCTAGGACATTACATGTTTTGATGAGTGAAAAATACCCATATTGTTATTACTTGCCCACATAGCAACAGGGGATTCAATACAGTTTACTTTTTTCCCATGACTACATTTATGTTTGGGAAAATTATCAATGCCAGTTACTCTTCTTTTTCACTTTTTAGTTGTGGAGAACAATTTGTAAATAAGAGGATTCAATCCGTCTAAAAATGCAACAATTATAATCATGCTGTGATGCTGAATCTATTATGACCAGGTAAAAACGAGAGAACACTGACCATTCACGATTCCTCGCTGGTGACTCCAAGCTGCAATGCTGTAATACCGAGCTTGTTTGCTTCTTTCCTCTGGTCCTCCATCAGTGCAGCGAGGGGAGATACGACCATAACAATAGCCCCGGTGCAACCCATTTCCTCTAGAACCAGCGGGGCTAACTGATAAATAAAACTTTTACCAAATCCATTTGGGAGAACACCCAATACATCGCCACCTCCAATAAACAGCACAGATGTACAGTATCAGACGGACATGTAAATGACATGCACGGATGTACAGTAAAGACGGTTGGAAAATGTTTTCAAGAATCCCCTGAGTGCATAAAAAGCGAGAATCGTCATCAAAGCGAGAATCATACCCCTAGACCAACGAGCCCTGTCTTCACTGTCATCTTTACTCTGTTAAAAAAAATTTATGCACTCGTGGCTATCTTGAAGAGGTCTGAGCTGCTGCAGGCAATGGAGATAGGAGGGTCAATTTAACCTTCAAGACTGCAGAATGTGTGAGCAGAGCTTTTTCCAACCGTCTTTAATCCAAACTGATGACGAGCTTGACCATTCAGAAGCCCGGTTGTAAAGGTGGGTGACCCGGGAGGGCTCGTCCGGGATTTGAACCCGGGACCTCTCGCACCTGAAGCGAGAATCATACCCCTAGACCAACTAGCCCTGTCTTCAATGTCATCTTTACTCTGTAAAAAATGTTTTATGCACTCAGGGCTTTCTTGAAAACTTCAGAGATGCTGCAGGGAATGGAGATAGGAGGGTCAATTTAACCTTCAAGACTGCAAAATGTGTGAGCAGAGCATTTTCCAACCGTCTTTAATCCAAACTGATGACGAGCTTGACCATTCAGAAGCCCGGTTGTAAAGGTGGGTGACCCGGGAGGGCTCGTCCGGGATTTAAACCCGGGACCTCTCGCACCCAAAGCGAGAATCATACCCCTAGACCAACGAGCCCTGTCTTCGCTGTCATCTTTACTCTGTTAATTTTTTTTTATGCACTCAGGGCTTTCTTGAAAACTTCAGAGAATGGAGATAGGAGGGTCAATTTAACCTTCAAGACTGCAGAATGTGTGAGCAGAGTATTTTCCAACCGTCTTTAATCCAAACTGATGACGAGCTTGACCATTCAGAAGCCCGGGTGTAAAGGTGGGTGACCCAGAAGGGCTCGTCCGGGATTTGAACCCGGGACCTCTCGCACCCGAAGCGAGAATCATACCCCTAGACCAACGAGCCCTGTCTTCACAGTCATCTTTACTCTGTTAATTCTTTTTTGATGCACTCAGGGCTTTCTTGAAAACTTCGGAGATGCTGCAGGGAATGGAGATAGGAGGGTCAATTTAACCTTCAAGACTGCAGAATGTGTGAGCAGAGCATTTTCCAACCGTCTTTAATCCAAACTGATGAGGAGCTTGACCATTCAGAAGACCGGGTGTAAAGGTGGGTGACCCGGGAGGGCTCGTCTGGGATTTGAACCCGGGACCTCTCGCACCTGAAGCGAGAATCATACCCCTAGACCAACTAGCCCTGTCTTCAATGTCATCTTTACTCTGTAAAAAATGTTTTATGCACTCAGGGCTTTCTTGAAAACTTCAGAGATGCTGCAGGGAATGGAGATAGGAGGGTCAATTTAACCTTCAAGACTGCAAAATGTGTGAGCAGAGCATTTTCCAACCGTCTTTAATCCAAACTGATGACGAGCTTGACCATTCAGAAGCCCGGTTGTAAAGGTGGGTGACCCGGGAGGGCTCGTCCGGGATTT
>NC_137612.1:59730201-59870201 GCF_963280865.1 Gymnoscopelus braueri
ATCTTTACTCTGTTAAAAAAAATATTATGCACTCAGGGCTTTCTTGAAAACTTCAGAGATGATCCGGGGAATGGAGATAAGAGGGTCAATTTAACCTTCAAGACTGCAGAATGTGTGAGCAGAGCATTTTCCGACCGTCTTTAATCCAAACTGATGACGAGCTTGACCATTCAGAAGCCCGGGTGTAAAGGTGGGTGATCCGGGAGGGCTCGTCCGGGATTTGAAACCTGGACCTCTCGCACCCGAAGCGAGAATCATACCCCTAGACCAACGAGCCCTTCTTCACTATCATCTTTACTTTGATAAAGCTGTTAAATGCACTCCTGGCTTTCTTGAAGAGGTCCGAGCTGCTGCAGGCAATGGAGATAGGAGGGTCAATTTAACCTTCAAGACTGCAGAATGTGTGAGCAGAGCATTTTCCAACCGTCTTTAATCCAAACTGATGACGAGCTTGACCATTCAGAAGCCCGGGTGTAAAGGTGGGTGACCCGGGACGAGAATCATACCCCTAGACCAACGAGCCCTGGCTTTGCTGGCATCTTTAGTCTGGCAAAGCTGTTTGATGCAGTCATGGCTTTCTTGAAGACGTCGCAATGTTGCTTGGGTTGTGGGTTCAAGTCCCTCTTTGCTCTCACCAAAAACTGCTGATCCTGTGTGCCCACAGGGCAGAGCGGTAGTCGTGGCCGTACCTGCGGGCGATTGGACTGCAAATGAGTCCTAACCAGGTCCTAACAGGTCCTAACACTATCCAAACAGATCCTAACAAAGGTCCTAACACCTGCTACAGTTCCTAAAGCTGAAGTCCGCATGGAACGAGTGTACATGAAGTGTAGGCTCGACCACTCTCCATATCTCATGTACACCTTTTTTTTGTTTTTTTCTCTCCTCCCGTGACGTATGTATGGTCCTCCCCCACATGTGGCCACACAAACACAGCTTGAAACCCGAAACCATGCCGAAAACATGTAAGTTTGCGCATCCTGGCGCTTCATTCACTATTTCAGGAATAAATGGCTTTGCAAAACAATGTTAACTACAAAGATAATGATGTGGCCATCCACATTGATGAATTGTCTTCTTATATTCTGTATTATTCTAAATATGCATATTATTCTATGCATACTGTATATTTTCATCCATGGCTCTGGGCCAGCTGTAGGAGACGTCAAGTGATCGCGGAATTTGCCGTCGCTTTGAAATGATACTAGAGTGCATTCCGAGAACGAGAGCTAGTCATGAAGTCACTAATCTCTGAAGATTCACCAGTTTGCTCGTAATGGAGGTCTAAGCTGAGCTTTTCCTTGACTATACAATGCATTCTATCTGTTCATTAATTATATGCATTTTGCATAATGTCCTAATCTCGAGATGTGGGTTCAATTTCCATATTGCGTAGCTCAGAGCAGAGTGGTGCAGCGGAACCGTGCTGGGCCCTTAACCCAGAGGTCGATGGATCGAAACCATCCTTTGCTATCTGTAATGTCAATTTTATTTTTTTACTGATTTCAGCACTTCGTCACAACATCAACCTGCTTTTTTGACATTGTGCCGATTTCACGATGTGTCCCGATTGATGGCAAATCCCACACAATGTAGTTTCTATGTCAGTTTGAAAGACAATGCTCCTTTGTCAAACAAACATGAGGAAATGGGGGTGTGTGGGTGAGTAGTCCTCCTGATCGATGGCAAATCCCACACAATGTAGTTTCTACGTCAGTTTCCGGTCCTCTGTTCCCCGCTTTCCAAGGGAGAGCGGGGAACATGGGACCTAACCTAAACCTAACCCTAACCCTAACCTTAGTGGGGGAACGTAGAACCCGGGGAACATAGGGATGACCCCACACAAAATGGGGGTGTGTGGGTGAGTAGTCTAAGCCTTAGACTACTCACCTTAGACTCTAAGGCGCTGCATTTAGGCTCAGGTCTTAATGGAGTTGTGGCCTCAAATACCAGTGCCAACAGTGTATGTTAAATCATTTCTAAATATTCAACCTAGGTGCAAATTCCGTGATTGTAGTCATCTGTGTTACATAGTCCCAGTGGCCTAATGGACACCTGTGTTCAAATCCCATCTAGTGAATGTAAAGCAGAGTGGCGCAGCGGAAGCATGCTGGGCCCATAACCCAGTGGTTGATGGATCGAAACCATCCTCTGCTAAGCCTGTTGTCCAACAACTGCTTCCACCTTTTAACGCATTGTCGTCACAACATCAAGCTGGCAAATCCCACGCAATGTAGTTTCTGAAGAGAACCGCGCTTGCACGTACTTAGCGCTTATTCTGTCCACTATTGTCCACTTTATTTCCACGCGTTTTCTGCTGTAAGTCGAAAACAACAACGACTCTCCTTTGTGAGATAGACGTGAAGATCAATGGTCACAGAATATTTAAATACAGTGGCCCTCATTTATCAACGCAGCGTATAAACCGGCTTATATTTTTCCATATATTCGGCCGTACACCAACGTCGAAGTCACATTTATCAACGAATCCTACACAGCCAATCCTGGCGTACATCAGGTCGGAGCTTTGATAAATCTCACGTCTGAAAACGAGCGTCATTTAAATAGCACGCCCTTAAATATTCTCAAAACGCCCCGATTTTACGACATGAAGAAGAACCAGAATACGACCAAAGACATCAAAAGCCAATAAGAAAGAGTTTCCCCCGATCGCCTCGCCTGCCACACACGCACACGCCCCTCTCTCTCACTCACACAAACACACACACACACACACACACACACACACGCCCGCCCAGCTGTGTTTTTCATGTAATCCGTACCGTAGCGGTACAATCTTTGTCACGTAGGCTTGTAGCCTACATGAATGACATATTATGATACCAATCACATCGCCATGAATGGAATACGTTTGTATATTAATTTATTTAACCCATACCGAGCAGTGCACAAGCAGTCATGTAGGATATTCCCCGTGAGACTCGTACGGGCGGCAGTGATTCCGTGCGTGCCGCCACGTTAATAAGAGATTGGAGCGTCGGGTTTATATCCTTAACCCAGCCAGGTTGTAGTCTTCAAAACTCTCTATGACATAACTCCATAACATAGGACAAGCTACTGTAAATTTGTACACCTCACTGTCCATGAAAAGATCGTCGGGAGTCCCGAAAATGCACTCGCAGAAGCGCTGTATATTTTGAAAATAGCTAATCTACAAGCTCACAACACGTCGCGATGCGACCCGTTTTTGAGCTTGCAGATCTGCTATTTTAAAATAGCCAATGCAACTGAATGACTGTTAAAGCAGTTTGTTTAAATTACTTTATAAAATGTTATATTTTCACAGGGATTATTTATTAGTGTAGACATACATTTAGGAGTGTATTATGTGTCCAGATGCCTGTCAGACAGTCAGACAATGCTGCTCCGCAGGTCTAGAATGGAATAAACGGGTGCAGCCAACGTCAACAACTGGTCTCTACCAGACGTGAGATCTCAGCCTACGGTAGGATGAAGCCCACGTCAGGATATATTGATAAATGCCGAAAGGTGCGGTGATCTCGCCGTACGCCCATTATTTGGGCTGCACCGCGTTGATAAATGAGGGCCAGTATGATGGCTGCTGAGCACTGAGTGGATCACTGTACTGCCACGGAAGCAAAAAAAAACACCCGCGACCCCCCCTTCTCTTGTTCACTGGCTGTTGAATATAGTGTGTCTCGCCCAAAAATGCGCGTTTTGTTTACCTTTTCAACTGGCCACAGAACATTTATATCCAATATGATCGCTCATCCGGCCATTTGTAAACACACCCGGTAACATTGTGCGTCACCCAGAGAAAAAACAATCCAATCGTGAAGGCCCCTTCTCTTGCAGCAGCACGATGAAAATAACATGTCTCGCGAAATTCAGGGCCAAAAAGTAACTCAAGATAAAGCCGTTTCCATGAAAAAGTTAAACAGGAAGTGGACGGAGGCGGACATCTTCGGATGACATTGTTTCCGGATCCGGGTGAGTAGAAAGTGAAAGTGAACACAGATAGAGAACAGCGCGATCTTTTGTTAAACGATTAAAACAAAAAGTCGTCAAAGTTGCCTTGGCAGTCTGGGCCTTTAGAACAAAAAGTTGTCACAGAATGAGTTAACATGACTAAATGTATCGTGTACTAGTATTTAGTAAAAAGAGAAATATAGATGTGATCTGAACATGTTCTGCTTGTTTTGTTTGCAGGATATGTGTCAGAAAGGGTTCAAATGGTTTATGAATGGTTAGACATTATTTAACACTTTTACCTGCAATAATCTTGAAATACACACTTTAAGGGTTAAGAAAAAATAGTTGTCAAGAAAAAAAATCCACCTTAAGGGCACGGTCACACCAAAATATGGTTGCCCGCTGTTAAACTCAGGTTATGCGCCACCAACCTTTTTTTGCTGCCAGTATTGTATGGCATGTACCAGCAAGGTGTATAGAGCGCATTAACGCAAGATGTGCGCGACACGAGGAAAATTGCGCAAGACCATGAATTCACGTATTTGCATTGACAAAGCATTGGCAGATTCCGCCCCATAGGTAAAATAAAAGTGTGGTGTGATCGTGCCCTTAGTAGAGAAATATAGCGTAGATGTGATAGGAAAGAAAATGGCCTCTGTTTTTTTGCAGATTTTGTCCTGAAATAGTCAGGGTGTGCTTTAATCTTAATAATAACCATTTAGATGAATTCCTAGGGTCAGAATTGTGTTGGAAAATGTGTTCATTTGTCTCTGTTTGTTATTTACTTCAACAGTTGTGCTATTTTCAGGTTTCGGGAGATATGTGAACCCCATGGGACATTATTTCAGCCCATTACCTGGCAGAATCTTAAAATGCACACTTGATAAAAAATGCAGTTGATAAGAAAAATCCACCCTACGTATTTTGTAAAAAGAGAAATATATGTAATCTGTTTTTTGCAGTTTTTGTCATATAATAGAGTCAAGATATGCTTGAATCTTACGACTACACCCCTCTGTAGTCTGTACTGCACAATTAAAGGTAGGGTAAGTGATTTGCGTTGGTTAAAATAATTGTTAAGTAGCTATATTCTGATAGTACTCATTGCTATAGAGTGTTTGTTCAGTATTAGGAGTCTCCTTGTCTCTCCACCTCTTTATTAAACAGAAAATGCATTTTCGTTTCAGTTTCAGTTTCATTTCCAATTTTATCCAACCAGGACAGAGAACTCAATCAGGATACAGATTAAACAAGTGAAATTGGAAGTGATGACACTAAATGAGCATGCAAAATTGGAACTGGAACACTATACAAATTAAGCTTAAAAATTGGTACTTTCTCCTGATTGGCTGAGATTTTGACACCTACCGAAAAATGTATTTTCTGTTTATTAAAGAGCTGGAGAGACAGGGAGACATATGTTACTGAAAAAACACTCTATAGCAATGATTACTATCAGAATATAGTATTTTAACAAAATACTTTTTGTTTTAACCAAAAAATATCACTTACCCTACCTTTAACTACTATATCTGTACTATCCACCTGTTTCCGCGGGAATTTACTGGAGCAAAAATCCTGTGTGGGAAACATCCTGCGGGGGGACCGGAAGTAGGAAATAGCGGCTCAGTGTGTTTACATTTGCCAGCAGAACGTAGCTGTACTGCGGCGAACGGGCCTTTTGCATGTAGTTGAAGCGCAAGGGGGCGGGGGGGCGGTGCATGGGGAGAGAGTCAGCGCACTGAAGTCAAGGCACACTACAGACTACTGTGTTGTTGACAGACAACGGATGCACGCTGCGAACGAGCTACGTTCTGCTGGCAAATGTAAACACACTGAGCCGCTATTTCCTACTTCCGGTCCCCCCGCAGGATGTTTCCCACACAGGATTTTTGCTCCAGTAAATTCCCGCGGAAACAGGTGGATACTGAATAACCCAATGCTTTTGACCGGTCTGGATATCTTAGTATAATTTGGATGTTGAATTATAATATTAGAATTATAAAACATTGGTAATGCATTAAAAATGTACTTGGAAAATTAAGGCATACAAGAGTAATCGTTCCAAAAATAGGTCAAATTTGCATTTAGTATTTTTTTTTCATAAAATGGGCTATATTTTCCACAATATTACACTTACAGACTTGCATTTAACATTACAGTGTACCCAAAAGACTTGTAAATGTAAAAGTTGGTGTTCACATGAAAATATCATTAATAGCTCTCATGTTACGAATAGCAATTTATGCTAGCTGTTTTTGGAGTCTATCTCACTGTCTGACCTAGTTCTGGGAGTGGGCGTGTCTGGACTTGCTGCCTGCCTGCCAGGGTAGACACACCTGGACACAATCATCTGCAATCAAGCCAGCCCTATTTAAGCCCCAGTTTGTGTCTACCTCAAAGTTGTTTCTCCAATCAGACAGGACAGTGAGCAAGAGCAAGCATGGAACCAGTCCAGAGACCAGTATCTTGTAGGCTGGAGTCCACTGCTTGTGTAGTACACAGTACTTCAGAATCACCAACAGCCCCAATAGTGGAACTGAGGGACTTACATGCATGGGCTACGTTATTATAAGCTGCCCAGGTCCGTTCACATCAACCCCTCCTGCATATTGCAAATAACTTTAATCCAAATGAAATCCCCCAAACAAAATATCATACTAAGTGCAGTAACTTTTCACATTGAAAAGAGATTTGGACACCATTGTGCAGTGAAAATCCAGTGATGAAGTTGCAACACGACGATCAATTCGACAACCAGGGTTAAGCTATTAATGAGCAAATATGTATTTTATGTGAAAAAGTACAAAAATGTATCAAAGGCAATAAAACACTGGGTCACAATGGAAGCGGACAGTGTATTACGTGAGGCTGCTGTTTCTAAAATGGACAACAGAATTTACTGCCTTAAGCGGTGATGCAGTAGCTGCCACATCAAAGAACATGTTATTGATTGTACACCAAACCAGATAAAACTAAATCTTCCCAAACTTCTAGTACCAAATTAATGAGTACTCAGAAATAGAAGCAATGGCATTTGATAAGGTCTGTGAGTACATAAGATCTGATATATTACAAAATCCCTGTGCAGTTTTTCTAACAGAACTCAGAAATATGTAATGTTAATAACCCATGTGAAAATGATAGAAAATGTGACCGTTACTCAATCAACAAAGAATAACTTTCTTTCCAAACTTGAGTTTAAAAATTCTATTGAGATCATATCTGACTCCAATGGAAGAGTAATGTTATAACCACACAATCTGTCCATGGATAAATCAGTATGCAATATGATTAGAATTGAGAGAGTTAAAGATTTTTTAAGTCCAAGGAAAAAGACAAGGCTGCATTACTAGCAAAGGCAGCACTTCACCTACAGACTTATATATTAGCACATGAATGTGACGATAACTGGCCCCTCTCTCTAGATAATAAATCAGCAAGTCAGAAAACATCCTTAAATCAGTAAGACACTTCCTGCAAATGATTTTGACAGGGAACCAGCTAGATCAGGTGATAAGTATGACTGAACGTCACATCAGTTCTATAAGCCATGACTTAATATACACTGTCTCCCATGGGAAGAAGCAGCAACCCTATCACTTGTTGTTACCTACTGTATGTGGTGAAATAATTTACTGGTAATGTGGAACTTATCCAGCTGCTAATTAACCCCAGTTATGCACATCATTATTACCATGTATTTCTACTTTAAGAAAAGTACCTAATCCCAGGTGCAAAATAAGAGTCATGGTGTATCATATTCCATGACATTGGATTCCATGAATTGAAACAGCCTTGTGTATGACGGTTGTGGAATGCCTCGGAAGACACATTGAACAGGAAGTCATCTTCACAAAACTGTCCTCCATCGCTGCTGTCCAATACACTTTCACCATTTTTACTACTACTGTTTGTTTTTCTTGAGCTAAACTGGGGTAGACACGCCCCTCCTTGAATCTTGAGAGGTCTCTAATAACCCTGATTATCCTGCAGTGTAAGGCCAGCTTAACGATCTACTAAAAGAGTTTTTGATTTGCCTTTTGATTTGCCGTTTGGTGCGGCTTATATTGCTGCATCTTGCCAGGTTACCGCTCCCTCGGTAGAGAAGTAGGCGGCATAGGTGTCCCTCACATCCATCGCCCCCCGAGAGGCGTTGATGTTCCCCACCCGCTGGATGTCAAAGAGCCCTGGTGGACCAGATGGATCCCTTGCAGTCCTCATGAGGTAGTTGTCTAGGTCGCACGGGGCCTTCACACATGCCTCTGTGTTTTCCGGGCTGACACCAGCAACCCGCTGATACATGCGCCACTGGGAAGCGAGGATGCCGAATGAGTTCTCCACCACCACCACCATCCTGATGTATGGGTAAAGGAAACAAGATGAGAGGAGATGCAGAGTAAAGCGTGGTCATTTTAAAAGGGTACACCCCCGCATTCCTAAACCCCCCCACTCCTACACACACCCATTCCGAAACCCCCCCCCCCCCACTCCTACACCCCCCCATTCCGAATTTTTTTTTCGGAATGGGGGGGTGTAGGAGTGGGGGGGTTTTGAAAACTTGGAATAAACCCTGCCATTCCGAAAAATAGATATAAATCCTATCTTTTTTTTTTTTTTTTTTTCCCAATTTAATAACAATGTGCCCTCTATTCAAACAACCAAGCACATGTCTGTGCTTGGTGAGATGACATTGCGTTCCGTTTAACATTTTATCTTTAATATCACATCCATAACGTACTCTTTATGTATCGCAGCGATATTTTCCATGGAAAGGAGACGGGACGGTAAGATTTATCTCTCAGCCACAGCTTGTAGATCGTCTCTTTTCGACTAGTTGTTGGATAGTTCCCAGATTGACAGTGTCTCTTTCTGCTGCCTTAACCTCTTCAAATAGCACAGCATGTTTGCAACTAAGTTCTACCTGAAAAGATGATCAGCACTGCCTGCGGTAACTTTTTAAGCATTTTGCATAGGTCTGTCTGTCTGTATCTGTCATGTGCACCATGACCATTTCCTCATTTTAAATGTTTGTTTTGTTGGAAATTGCATGCGTGGGAAGACATGGTGCCACAGTACGCACCCAGTCAACGCAGACCACTGTTTTGAAGTGGACCTGACGTGACCTGATGAAAACAGCTTTCACACTTGACCAAAGTACTGAACTCTAAGGGCAAACGGTCTCGGGTCCAATATAAAACTACCAAACACACCACCAAGTACGAAAACATCCCGATGTTGTAAAATCCCACCTGGAGCACTGTGCAGGGATCAGTGCTTTTCAGGCCGGCATCAATGTTGGACACCTTATCCTCAATACTTTTGCAGGTGGCTTCCATCTTTGCAACCTTGCTCTCAGTTTTCTGCAGCAGCTTTTTCTCCTTTTCATCCATGGAAGCCATCAGTCGTCCCTTCACATCATTGATGGTGGCTATCAGTCTGGAGAAATCCACCTCCAGCTCCTCTTTCTGAAACTTAGAAGATTCCTAACAGAGCAAGAGATGGGAGTCCACAAATTATTCATTTGTATAATACGATTCTACCGACTTACTGACTTTTGACTCCTGAATTGACTCTGCACTTGCACTACTAGGAAGTACATAGTTGAACTTTGACAGACTGTACTTAAATTCATTTGTATTCATTGTTATTATTCAAATATTGTTATTGAAATTTTCCAAAAGGTTATACACACATACAAACACACCACAGACACTAGTGCTCAATACAAGATGAAACGGGTACACATACCATCCAATTACTGATTGACCAAAAATTAAAGGAGATTTTAGTACAATACATTGGCATAGAAAGCGGCATTAATATTCATTTGTATTCAATGTTGATAGACTTTTGATACTGTACAAAATACTCATCCAGATACTGTTGATGAGTTCTGTTGATAGAGCTACTTAATTTACTATAGCTGTATATTATAGACAATTTACATAATTATTGACTTGTTAACTCGTTATTTGAAGTTAATGAGTATTAATGAGACAATAGCCTAGTTTTTGTTTGTTAGTTTTGTATCGTTTGGTTTTGTTGTTAATTTTCCTCTTCCCACTATGAAAACTAACAGAGGAGATGGGAGAGGATTACCTTAAATGTCTCCATGTTCATCTGCGCTTTAAGGATTTCCATCTTTAGGTTGTATGCACTGTTTGTTGTCGGGATCTTCTCATTTCGTAGCATTTTCTATTCAAGTACAAGTGACAACAGAACGAAACTCAACCATGAACTCAACAGAAACAACCTGTTTAAATTTTGAAGAAACAAAACAGCGTTTGCACGACCAGTCACAATAATTATATAATATATAATTATCATGCTTCCCTTTCTTACCTTTATTTGAGGGATCTGCTCAACTGCTGGCACAGTTTTGTGTGTCTTATTAATTTTATGTGTGCAGCACATTTATCACACATAAGCGTGTTATCTTGGAGACAAAAAAGACTCATCTCGTCTTCTTTATGTTGAGAACACATGACTTTCTTCTGTTTGGGGGTCTGGGTGACATCATCTCCATCAGGCTGCAGCAGACAGTGGTGTAAAGTAACTAAGTACATTTACTCAAGTACTGTACTTAAATACAATTTTGAGGCATTTTTACTTTACTTGAGTATTTAAACTTTTCAGTACTTTTACTTCTACTCCACTACATCTCAGAGGCGTGGTGGTGGCCTAAAGGTTAGAGGAGCGCCCTCATTGCCGGAAGGTTGCCAGTTTGAATCCCCGGAGCGGCAGGAAAAATCTGGGTGGGGAAGTGAATGTTCACCACTTCCCCAACACCGCTGAAGTGCCCTTGAGCAAGGCACTGAACCCCAACTGCTCCAGTGGAGCTGCTTAGTGGCCAACAGCATAAGACTGTGGTTGTACTAGTCGGGTGCACCCCCGCATTCCTAAACCCCCCCACTCCTACACCCCCCCATTCCGTAAACCCCCCCCCCCACTCCTACACCCCCCCACTCCGAATTTTTTTTTCGGAGTGGGGGGGTTTTGAAAACTTGGAGTAAACTCTGCCATTCCGAAAAATAGATATAAATCCTATCTAACTTTTTGCATATGGGGCACCCCCCTGCAAAAAAAAAAGAAGAAAAAAAAAAGTTTTTTTTATTTTTATTTTTTATTAAAAAATAATTTGTGGACTGAAGTTGGTTTGCTTCCACAATCCATAATGATGCATTTTCGAACTAAATTAATTAGGCTATCTGCACTTCCACCATGGACAGACAGCTAAAACAACTCACTCACATGATACACTTGAGCTGAGCCCTGATTCAATCAGATCTACATCCTCTTCTTGCATGAAATTCTTGGACGTCGGCCAGCCAGAGGCGGGCCCCGGACTGGGATGCGAGTCAGAAAATATTTAAAAATAATAATAATATTTTTTTATTTTTTATTATATATTTTTTGTGGGGGCCCCCTGAGGTTGGGGGCCCGTTTCAATTGAAACGGGTGAAACTTAGGAAAGGCCGCCACTCTATCTATCAGTCATGAATTAATTTTCTCCCCCATAACGACCCGCCGACGTAGTCGATCATTCATGGCACCAACGTCAATTTCCGATCCATCGACCATATCTGCAGTCTTCTGGCGCGGCTGTTCAGCTCACAACTGTTATTGTGAGCTTGTAGATCTGCTATTTTCAAATAGCGTATGTATAAAATATGTATGAATTGGTTAGTGATTCATAATATAATAATTTATATCTGCGAAGTGTAGGATTATTATAATTATTATATTACAATTAAAGTAAGCGCATCGGTTAGTGATTGAGTGCGCTTCCATGCACGGCCTGGGTCTGTCTGTCTGTCTGTCTGTCTGTCTGTCTGTATGTATCTATCTATGTATCTTGTAGATCGATCTGTCTGTCTGTCTGTCTGTCTGTCTGTCTGTCTCCAGCAATATATGTACCGCTTGCCTACAGCTGCCCCCCCCCCATAAATAATCCACTATCCAGTAATGACAGCCCCAAATGTAAGCTCCCAACGCGGTGATCAGCAACACCTTGTTCAACAAATAGCAGATCTACAAGCTCACAACAACGGTTAATGTGAGCTTGTAGATCTGCTATTTTCAAATAGTGTATGTATAAAATAGGTCTGAAGTGGTTAGTGTATGGTTCATAATATAATAATTTATATCTGCGAAGTGTAGGATTATTATAATTATTATTATTATATTATAATTAAAGTAAGCGCATCGGTTAGTGTGATTGAGTGGCTCCCACGGCCTGGGTCTGTCTGTCTGTCTGTCTGTCTGTCTGTCTGTCTGTCTGTCTGTCTGTCGGACGGGAAGATACGTAATTCTCATCTCTGCTGATGTATTAATTGGATTCAGCATATGTGGGCACTAGGGACATCTTGGCACCAGGGAGAGTGGGCACTGTGCATTGCCTGTGAGATTGTATTCTTTATCAACATTGATTATTAACACCATATTCCCGGTGCCCAGTCTTCATGGTTCCCAGATTTCCCTACCGCCCACTCTTATCCACCCTCAGTGCCCACTCTTCCAAGTGAGGTTCATTCATTTAATTGGTCAAATGCAACAGCTTCACAAATCTCTCTCTCTCTCTCTTTCTCTCTCTCTCTCTCTCTCTCTCTCTCTGCGTCAAATAAATCAAATAAATAATTGTATTGTGTGAGCTTGTAGATCTGCTATTCAAAGGATTTTTATACATTTGAAAACTTGTGAAATGGGACCTTCTGCATAACGAGTACTTTTACTTTTGGTATTTTAAGTACATTTTGATACCAATACTTGGGCTTTGTAGGATACTTTTACTCAAATTTGAATTCTGGACTTTTACATGTTACAGAGTAGGCCTATTTCTACATTGCAGTATTGGTACTTTTACTTTAGTAAAACATTTGAGTAATTTTTCCACCACTGATGCATATACTATTCATGTGAGATGTGACAAGTGGGTTAATTAAGGAGAAAACATCTGAGAAACCTGAGCATGTGAGCGTCACTGAGTAGGCCTACGTGATTACTGACCCGTCAATCAACGTGCGCGCAACAGTGAGCTGTGACAGAACATCAACATTAATGTAATAATAATAATAATAATAATAGCGTAATAGTAGTAGTAATAATAATAATAATAATAATAATAATAGCATAATAATAATAACAATAGCGTAATAGTAGTTGTAGTAATACTAATAATATGGGTAATAATAATAATAATAATAAGGGTAATAATAATAATAATAATAATAATAATCTTTTTTGTATTATTCTGAATACAACATTAATGGACTGAACCAGTCTGTCTGTCTGTCTGTGTGTCTGTCTGTCTGATATAAATTATTATATTATGAACCATACACTAACCACTTCAGACCTATTTTATACATACGCTAATTGAAAATAGCAAATCTACAAGCTCACAATAACTGAGCTTGTAGACAGATCGATCTACAAGATACATAGATAGATAGATACTAGACAGACAGACAGACAGACAGACAGACAGACAGACCCAGGCCGTGGAAGCGCACTCAATCACACTAACCGATGCGCTTACTTTAATTGTAATATAATAATTATAATAATCCTACACATCGCAGATATATATGAATCACTAACCAATTCAGACATATTTTATACATACGCTATTTGAAAATAGCAGATCTACAAGCTCACAATAACAGTTGTTGTGAGCTTGTAGATCTGCTATTTGTTGAACAACATGTTGCTGAGCGGTACATTGCTGGAGATAGATAGTTTGATAGATAGATAATGTGAGTTATAATACCTGAGGGATCCTTAGTTTTCCCTATGATGGATTGGTAGAATGAAGCACTATCAAACTTGAAGTTAGTTATATCAGTAAAGAGGTTTATTACAGCAAGTATAGCAAGCTTCAGCGGTTTACAGCAAACAATGTTGACTCTCTAGTCTCCCTAATATCTCTGACCCATCTCGATCTTTCTCACACCATATATATCTTATTATCTCTCCTCCTTTTTATTGCACAGTTAATTTCCATTATCTCATCATTCAATTATTGCCAGTTCTCCTCTGTGTCCCACATGGGACCGCAGAGTCGAACACAACATGTTATTGTCTTGCTTATTTGTCAAGTCACCTCGCATAAGTCGCATCTTCTAATTAGTAAATCGATCCTCATCCAAGTTCGAAAATGCATTGTGGAAGCAAACCAACTTCAGTCCACTAATTATTTTTTAATTAAAAAAAAAAAAAAAAAAAACTTTAAAAAAAAAAAAAAAAAAAAAAAAATTGCGTGGGGGTGCCCCATATGCCCCCCCCGCAAAAAAACAAAACAAAAAAAAAGTTAGATAGATAGGATTTATATCTATTTTTCGGAATGGCAGGGTTTACTCCAAGTTTTCAAAACCCCCCCACTCCTACACCCCCCGACTTCGAAAAAAAAAATCGGAGTGGGGGGGGGGGGGGGGGGGTTCGGAATGGGGGGGTGTAGGAGTGGGGGGGTTTAGGAATGCGGGGGTGCACCCATTTTAAAACTATTATAGTAGTTTAAAACTTGGAAACCCTAGCCACCCATACTGTGTTCCATACTGGATAGTAATGAATCATAAATAACTAAGTGGCATGCATAGAAGTATGTGTTGAATTATCACAACAAACCTGGCACGCGACAAGCGGTAGTTGTAAATCCTCTCCTGTCTTTGAATGTTTCTGACAGAATCAGGTCAGGTCTGTGCGCAGGGGAAAGGCCTCATCTGCAATGGACACATGAGGCCTCTGTGTTCCCCTCCTGGCAGTGGAGTGTCTTCTGGGAGGTTGAGGGTCCCTCTCCTGAGAGCTGTGCCGAAGATTGAGTTGGCCAAGGTCCCCCCAGCCGGTCTTCCCCCGTAAGCCCCCACGTCAATCACCCTGAAGAAGTAACTGGCAAGGTGAATTGACAGTTATTAGACAGTGGTTATGTATTATTCGGAGGTGTTCAGGGACGTGCAGAAGGAATTATAGGGGCAGGGGCTTTAATTCCCAAAGGGAACCTCAAGCAAAGGGCGACGGCGAATCTTTTTCCTGTTTTTTCGTGGTTTTACCCCTTTTTATTTCCGTTTTTTATTACTTTAATTCGGTTGATTCGGTTAATTCGGTACAAAAAAAATGTACTCCATGAAGTGTAGATGTGTGGCAAAAAGGAAACGTAGCAGCCGACGGGGGCACAGAACGCATGGATGCATATTTATAACAGAAAGAGTTCACATTTAACTATTGCAGTACTCATTCAATTCTGAACAGATTCTTAAAATGTTAAATTCTCTATTAGCTGTGAAGGGTCTTCTTTCATGTATGTCAGTCATGATTGTTTTGCCATCAAACAATATCAAGCAAAAAGGAAAAATTGGCGGGTCCTTCTTCTCTCCAGTCCATCCCATTGCGCAGCGCACCTCTCCAAATGGAACGTTCTAATGACCTCTCCAAATGGAATGGTCGTCCTAAAAAAAATGGGGCAGTGTGTTTTAGGACGAGCTTTCGTTTTATTTTGCTGTGAGAGGGGGAAAAAAGCAGGTGAAATGCCAAGTGTGGCGTGAGGCGTGTGAAGAGGTTAAATTGCGTGACTCTCACTCTCAAAGGGTGAGACTTGGCAGCAGGCTCCTGCTTGACAAGTAATAATCTGTCTCAAATTGTTCATTGAAGATGTGCATTGTTGTGCCGTGCGCTCAGCTTGGTTTCGATTGTGTATATACTTCGTTTGGTGGGCGGTATCGCGCACCAAAAATTGCCGATCTAAGCTCACAACTGCGACGCGTTGTGAGCTTGTAAATCGGCTATAATTCTGGAGCATGGGGCTCAATTAAGTAAACTTTACTGTCTGCAGGTGCGGGCCAACGGATGCGCAGGGATTTCTACAGTTTACAGACAGAGGAGACTAGGGGGCATTCTTACTTTACAAACTTAACATTAAAGGCTGCATTCCAGTTCAGGAGAGTAAAGACGGGGGCAATTCTCTAGAATGCTGCCTCAGTGCCTTCGAGTACAGCATGGAGAAAGGGCTTCTTTTTTTCCCCACCATTATAAATGCTGGCGAGGGCACTTTTTACCGACAGACATAAAAGGGCAGGGGCTCAAGCCCCCTTTGATGTCTATGTGTGCACGTGCATGGAGGTGTTTATACTGAACTCCACCATACACAGTGCACATCATTAGCTACATTACACATGTGGCATCCACAACTGCTAAGAGAACAATTGAGTATGTTCCCTTATAATTATAATACATGGATCCATGACAACATGCTTCCCATCAATGGCTCCAAGTTAATTGGGAAATCGAATCTCGCAGTAATGGTCCTCCAATCCTCTTGAGATGGTACAGGCATACTCATCAACCAGGGAGCTTGACTATGAAAACACTGTCAAATACAGTATGGACATTCATATCCCATGATTTACATAATTTATTTCTTATTTTGTCCACTGTTCAAATTTACCCACACTACCAGGAATGAATACAAGAACGGTTGCCCCCAAACCTTCTCACCCTGGTCAAATCCTACAAAATGATACACTTTGACTATATTGACCAGGGTCCGGCCCCACAGGTCTGTACAGTAGTCTACTGTACCGTTTTTCCCAAGTGGGGTGATGGGTATTGGCCATCTTTACCAAAAATAGCTGATCTACAAGAAGGAATAGGGACGCTATGGCAGTCAAGTGCAGATGTCAAGCAAGACTGAATGTTCTTTGTTCCTCATCTTTGTAGGTTAAAGGTTTACCGTTATATCACATCACTTTGTTTTTGTACCTCATGTCTTATCTGTCCCGTTTCACATAATCATGCAGACATTGTAGACAGATCAAAGGTAGATTATTATTTTTTTAATTCTGTTTTAACCAACTTCCAAACATTTTTCAAGGGTCACATTTAAACAGTGCAATTGGCAGATAGTAGCAGCTTTAAAAAATATCCCTGGCTAATAAGCCTTATAGGCCTTAATACATTAGAATTGCCCCCTAGAAGTAAAAATGTAAACAAATATATATATAACATATTTTAGAAATAGTTCATTTTACTCAAGGGGGACAATGCCTGTCGCAAGTTGATGATGTAATTTGTCTTTGTGGTCCAGCCCTACGGAATGCATGTGCTAATAAAAACCTAAAATGTTTTAACATATTTAAAAACAATTTAAAAACTTGTTTTGATGCTCACACTAACCGAGGAAGTAAGCTGGTTTTTAGTTAGCACATGCATTCCATAGGGCTGTACGGCAGGGGACTCACTCTTTCATTGGTGTTTTGCCCAGGTTGCGCCTAAACGGTAACCATAACTTCACAAAAACAATGCTTATCCTAACCTTAACCCTAACCTCACAAACACTATGCCTAACCCTAACCTTCACCCTAATCTCACAGAAATTATACATAAACCTAACCTCCACCTCAAAACCACGTTGACCTGGGCGAAACACCGGGAAAAGAGTCTCCCGTACCGCACATGGACAAATGACATCAACTTGCGACGGCGTTTTCCCTCTTTAGGGAAAAAATGTATTCAATATTTAAGATGTTTTGAATTTTAGTTATAGGGGGAAATTATAATGTATTGAGGCATATAAGGCTTATTAGCCAGAGATCCTTTTAACAATACTGTGAAGTGACAATTTTTCTCTTGACAATTTGGCATAGATCGGTGCGTAGTCATTCTAAGCGCTAAATCGGTACAGTGCATAGTCACTGTGAGAGCTATAGGTACACAGTTCAAGTCCAAAGAAATAAAATACAAATAAATAATAAAGTCTCAGAGGTAGTACATTGTAACATAGCCGTCTCTCCACAAATCTCCACAAACAGCAGCTTGACAAGCACTGCACAACCCAAACAATGTGTCCATATGTTGCCAGAACATAACCACATAACGAACAAAGAATATCTGCAATTATTTACGGTCTTTCCTGATGATGTGCCACACCCAACCCGGCCTAAGCCATCCCAAACCCAGTGTCACTCTACATAGTCTGATGGCAGTCGTAGGGTCTCGAAGCATGTGGAGGCCATCGGGAGAGCCCCGCGGATCACCTGCACCGTCAACTCCATGCTGATGGGCACAACTTCCCACCCTGTCCAGAACTTCAGGAGTGCATTCAGCCTTTCAGAGGAAGCTATAATGAAGGGGAAAAAGGAATACCAAAAATTAATACAAGATAGATGTGTTGTTTTACATTGAATGTTCTAAATTTAAATACAGCAGAGTGCAGCACTGATATAAAAAAAAAAAAAAAGTACTTCATAATTTATAATTTTGAATACTAGAGCATTTACTTCACCACCGCAAGCTAACTACACAATCCACACCTACCACTACCTAAGTGTCAATGCGCTTTAAGCACTAACCATGATCAGATCCATCCCTTTTGTTGTAGCAATGACTGAAAATGGCAACTTTGTTAAAGGGCAAGACCACTTCGGTAGACGTTTGGGTTGTGTAGTTACCTTGCCACGATGTAACTCCAAAGGTGGACAAGAAATACAAAATAATTGCTCCATTTATTAGAAATTGATCATTGAAAATATGCTCCTCATTGACTTACATTGTACGGTGAAACAGCTCTCAAAGTCACACTTTTAGCCTGTAAACGAACAAAGTTGATTCAGACAATATAAAACATCACCAAACCCAGTACAGTTTGTTTTCTTAATAAAAATGTCAACTTCCTGCTGATTTTACTATTTGAAGATCCGGATCCACGGATCCAGTCCGGGTTTTCTTCTTAATAAAAATAGCTAAATCAACAGGAAGTTAACATTTTGATTAAAAAAACAAACAGTACTGGGTTTGGTGATGTTCTATATTGTCTGAATCAGCTTTGTTTGCGTTTGTTTATGTGATAAAAGTGTGACTTTGAGAGCTGTTTCACTGTACAATGTAAGTCAACGAGGAGCATATTTTGAATTATCAATGTCTAATCAATGGAGCAATTATTTTTGATTACTTCTCCACCTTTGGAGTTACACAATAACCTCTACCAAAGTGGTCTTGCCCTTTAAGTTCTTCACTTTAGTGTCCCGACAGCACCCCCTTCTGGTATGTTAAAAGCACTACAGCACTCAGAAGAAAACCCTACATAGAGCTATTATTGCTTGAAACAAAAACACCCAGATCTACAAAGCTAATGCCAGGCGTTGTTAGCTGTTGGCTGCTATGCTATGCTATCAGCTACAGCTGACAGCATTATAGTTATTGGCTGCTATGCTATCAGCTAATAGATGGGTTTCCGCGCGACGTCATCACAGAGCAGAGTGCGCAATCTGCGCATGCGCGGGGGAGCGAACCGGAAGCGCCATTCACTCTATTGTTATTTTCGGGATTTAGATAGGCATAATGCTGCTATTATAGGCATAATAGGCATAATGCTGCTATTATATACAAACAGATCCAACTTCCGACAAATCATTTTTATTGAGTAAAGAAGATATTACAAACTGCATCATTTAATCTACTTTCATTAAACCTGGTGAAGACCATTTATTTTATGGGTAATAGGGTATAGGATATTTTTAGGGTAATAGCGCCCTCTACAGGCTCATCCCGCCACTGCGCGCGCATCATCCTCTCATGTTTACAAACAGGAAACCCATCTATAGCTGATGCTGATAGCATAGGCAATGCATTATATAGCTGTATACCTTGATATAACACGGTGTCAATATCCTGGGCACATTTAAATAATATCGACGATGTCACAGTTTAACATTCACCAAATTATTATTATTATTATCCCGGGTTTAACCTCAATTTAAATTATATTTGTTTTCTGTACATACCTTTCTTTGTCTTTCTCTTGTTATGTATCTCGTCCGTTCAGTTTAGAGATGTCTTTCTCTGGCGAAAAAAACGAAAGAACCGATAAATCCTCTAACTCCAAGCAATCTATGTAAACATGAGTTTTGTAATTATATTATTTACCGCAGCAGACAATACAAACGGACAATACATATGATTCCGATCACTAAAAACTAGCTTTGTAATGGTATATTATATTATTATATATGGCATAGTACACGCCTAGTTGCTTACCTGTGCCTATGAGCGAAACTATATACTATATTTATATAATGTAACTATATTTATTTACACGACAAATTCAACTTCTAGTCTGAAAGACAACGTGGATACGAGTGTGTGTGTGTGTGTCAGCAAGAGGAGGAGTATGTAAAGAAGAACAGGAAGGGAGCTTACTCAAATAAAAGCCTAGAACTGAACCGTGATGGTGTTTCGGATTTACTTTTCAACCCGTATTGTGAAACGCCAAACCAGATGCCGGAAATGTCATATACGGTAGTAAATGTGCCTGCGCACCAGAGACGTTATTACGGTAGACAGACGGCGCTAAAAGACAACAGCTTGTTAGTCATACACAACAGGAAGGAGTGGAAAAAGTACTGACATTTTTACTAAAGTAAAAGTACAATTATAAATTCAGTAATATAGAAATACTCTGTTACAAATAAGTCCGCAATTAAACATTAAAAATACAAGTAAAAATACAAAAGTATTGGCATCAAAATGTATTGCAAGTACCAAAAGTAAAAGTACTCATTATGCAGAATGCCCTATATCACACGTTTTCACATGTATAAAATGTATAAAAATCTTTTGAAAAAAGCAGATTTACAAGTTCACAACGTGTTGTGAGCTTGTAGATCGGCTATTTTCAAATAGCCAAAGTATATAGGGCTTAAGCGGTTAATGTATGTTTTACAAAGTAACTAGTAACTAAGTTTTCAAGTAATTGTAGTGGTGTAAAAGTACAATATTTGCCTATATGTTGCGGAGTAGAAGTAAAAGTATTGGAAATACTCCAGTAAAGTAAAAGTACCTAAAAAGTGTACTTAAGTACAGTAAGTACTTGAGTAAATGTACTTACTTTACACCACTGACAACAGGGCATGATTGATACAGAGAGAACATAACGCAAATACCAAGCTAACTAGACAATGCAAATAGCTACCTTTGTTTATATGTTTTGTTAACTAAGGTACAGTACATACCTTGTTTGTTTGTTTCAGAAACTCGGGACGAGTTGGGAGTTGGTCATGGAAGTGGAGAGTGGGAAGAAAAGGATCCGTACGCAGAATCGAAAGACCCTGCATGAGGCTGAATCCTCACCAGGTTCAGAAGAGAGAGAGGTTTTAAGAGAGACTTTGAAAGCTGTAAGTTAAAACGGATGTCTAATGTTATGCCAGAATTATAGCTAAAACGCCAGCTATAAGTTCTGTCGTCATACGGACATTATATTGATTGTTGTTTGGTTGCATGGAAGTTTGTTGTCAGGGAGACATAGTATTCACATATTCATATGTGAATACGCCAGAAGGACGTCCTGGTTTTTGGTAGGGAAGTTGTCAGGGAGACAGACAGTAGAAAGATAGGATTGAATAGAACAGTAGTTCTCAAAGTGGGTTCCTGGGATCCTCAGGGTTCTTTGAGGGGGTTCCTAATGGACCCTAACTGACGTGTACATTTGGTTCTATTTACACTCTCAGTGTTATGGGGTTCTTGAAATTAAAATGTTTGAGAACCACTGTAATAGAAAGAGAGAAACACGAGTTGAGAGCATAAGGAGGAAGGCGAGTGAAAGAGGAGAGACAGAGAAAAGATAGTGAAAGGAGAGAGGAGGGGAAAAGAGAGTGAAAGAGGAGAGAGAGGGGGGAGAGAAGAGTGTGAGGCGGTAGAAGACGAGAAATAAGAGGTAGAGAATAGAGCAAGGGGGGTGGGTGGATCGTATACCTGCCACAGAGGGACATTCCATAATAATAATATTATGCTTTCCTTTATGTTATAATTGTTATAATCTTATTTCTTTGTGCTTCAGTTAAGTACATGTGTCGGGTGTTGTGGGATACTCAAGTTGAAAAAAAAGTAGTAGAGTTCATTATTGCGCACACTACAAATGTGTGTGTGTGTGTGTGTGTGTGTGTGTGATCCTTCCGGGGGCGCTGCTCAGCTGCGAACCGTGTCCATGTCGAATCCGCTCAAGATTGTTTGTTAAGTGTGTTTTATATTGTTTGTCTGACTTTTGTCATCGCATGTTAGGATGACTAAATGGGAACGAAAATGAACTGTCAGTGGCTTGTACTGATTTTGGTGGGGATCGGTGCCCTTTGGGGAGCACAGTTCTCAGCTGTCATACAAACAACAACAAACCCGAACGCCGACTTCGGCAGGGGAATGAGCCTCTCCTATAGCCGGGAATTCCTGTTGGAGCTATCAACCCAAGAGGACAGAAACCAACACCGTTTACCACCGGTGATTTTGGGCAACATCCCACCCGAGCTGAGACGGCCAGCCAAGCATAGGAAACGGGGAAAGAGAGGAGGGATTCGCAATCGACTTCGGCGAAGACACACAAGACCGCCGCTCCCTGCTATCATCCTCAGTAACCTGCGCTCCCTGAAGAACAAGGTGGACGAGGTCCGAGCCTATGCGAGGTACTGTCACGAATTCCGTGAGGCATCTTTATTATGCTTCACGGAGAGCTGGCTCAAACCTGATGCGCCCGACTCCCTGTTTGAGATCAATGGATTTACTCTCGTGCGAGCTGACAGAGACACTAACTCGGGAAAGTCCATAGGGGGAGGGATCATCGCGTATGTAAATGACCTCTGGTGTCGACAGTTTACTGTAAGAGAAACGATCTGCAATAAGAATGTGGAGATCCTTTGCGTAAGTCTGAGACCCTTTTATTTACCGAGGGAATTTGGAAGCATCCTGTTGTGCGTGGTGTATGTGCCGCCCAGTGCTAATGCTGCACATGCGGCCGCAACTATCGCGAACTGTGTCCATAACCAGCAGCAGAGATATCCAGGTGCACCTGCTATTGTTCTGGGGGATCTGAATCACTGTTACTTGGACAGCACTCTGCCTGGTTTTAACCAGTTTGTAAAAAGTCCCACCAGGAAAGACAAGATCCTTGACAAATGCTATGTGAACATTAAAACGGCATATGAATCCAAAATTAGACCCCCCATAGCCAACTCTGACCACAACGTGGTGTACCTGATCCCTACCTATAAAACAAAACTTAAAGCTAGCAAGCCAGAGGAGAGGGAAATAAGGAAATGGTCACTTGAAAGCAGGGAGAGGCTGGGAGCCTGCTTTGACTGTACAGACTGGGACACATTCCACAGCAGCTCCGTAGATGAAACTACCACTGTAACCAGCGATTACATCAACTTCTGTGTGCAGATGGCTATTCCTACGAAGAAAATTAAGATCTATCCCAATAACAAACTGTATGTGACCAGAGACATTAAAAACGAGATTAACGATAGGAAAGCTGCCTTTAAGAACAAGGACTTGGCCAAACTTAAGAGTTTGGACAAGAACCTAAAGAAGAAAATTAGGGAGGCGAAACAGGCTCATAGGAAGCGTCTAGAGGACTCATTTCAAGCAAATAACCCTAAAAGACTCTGGGACACTATGAAAAGTATGACCGGTATGTCTCCTTCCAATAAGCCAATTGTGACGGACAATGAACTGGTGTTTGCAAATGATTTAAACAGCTTTTTCTCTCGCTTTGAGTCTGCAAACGATGGTCTAGATAAAGGTGTAGATTTAATTGATGCGTTGGTGCCCTCTAGTGGGGATAGAATCATTGTCAGTGAGGAAGAAATCAGGCGCATATTTCAGCGTTTAAACGCAAAAAAAGCCCCTGGTCCCGACCTAATAAGCCCCCTTATTCTGAAGGATTTTGCCACAGAATTGGCCCCTGTCTGGCAGCCTATTTTTCAGCACATTGTTGACAATCCACATACCATACCACAGGCTTGGTTGACTGCTCACATTAAACCACTGCCAAAAAAGCCAAACCCTAAAGAACACAATGATTATAGACCAATAGCACTCACATCTGTTATCATGAAAGCTCTGGAAAAAATTATGGTTCATCATCTCAATAATGCCATATTTAACTCACAGGATCCATTTCAATTTGCTTACAAGCAGGGTCGTAGTACAGAGGATGCAGTTGTCACACTGGTTCACTTCATCGCCAAACATCTTGACAAACCAAAATCCTATGCTAGAGGACTTTTCCTTGATTTTTCCTCTGCTTTCAACACAATACAGCCGGACTTGCTCCTCACTAAAATGGTTCAGTTACACATTAATCCTTTTGTTATTCAGTTTTATTTTAAGTTCCTCACTGACAGAATCCAGTATGTAAAGGTAAACAAGATACTCTCCTCTCCCATCAGGACCAGAGTTGGTGCACCCCAAGGTTGCATTAGCTCACCTGTCCTGTTTACTCTTTACACGGCAGACTGTAACACCTGCGAGTCAAATCAGTTTCTTCTGAAATATTCAGATGATTCTACTCTAATAGCTCTGATGACTGACAGTGATGACCCGAAACAGTACCAGTGTAGCGTTGACCGGCTTGTGGAATGGTGTGACAAAAATAATCTGATTGTCAACACTAAGAAAACGGAGGAAATTATATTTGGTCCTGCTCCCGGTGATAAGACACCACCGGTGACAATCCATGGTTCAGCTATTGAACAAGTCCCATCTTACAAATATCTGGGGGTGATGATAGATGCCACCTTATCATGGTCATCTCATATTGATTATATTTGTAAGAGGATACAGCAGCGTATGTACTCCCTACGCCGACTTAGATCGTTTGGTGCTAGCAGTCAGATCTTGTCTCTTTTCTACACGTCTGTTGTTCAAACTGTGATGTTGTACTGTAGCACGGCCTGGTTCAACAGCCTACCAGTGGTATATAAGAACAAACTGTATAGCCAAATTAAGATCTGCGCTAAAATTGTTGGTAGGCCAGTTGAGGCTGTGTTACGTTCCTTTAAAGAAGCCCAGATCAATAGCATGCTTAGACTGGCGAAGAGCATCTCCTCTGACCCCTTACATGTTTTAAATGATGAATATCGACTGTTGCCCTCCAGGAGGCGGTTTGGAGTCCCAGAATATAAGAAAAACAGGCTAAAGAACTCTTTTGTACACCAGTCTGTTCTGCTTTTAAACCAATATCGGTAAGCCAAGAGGATGTTCTATTGTTCTTGTTTTTGTCTGCTACTGTGATGTGTGTCCTGTAATGTATTGTGTATGTCCTGTCTGTATCTTGAAACGGTGACGTCTTGGACACAAAGCAAATTTCAGTGAAAACTGACAATAAAGTTGTATCGTATCGTATCGTATCGTGTGTGTGTGTGTGTGTGTGTGTGTGTGTGTGTGTGTGTGTTTGTTATTACGCATTTCTGACTTTCTAGAAGAGCCAGAAGTCATCAGCTGCAGTGGCCAAAAAGAATGGCTTGGCAGCCTTGATAAAGGAGAAAACAGCAGCCAAAAAGAGAGACCCACTGTGTGTTATTGTTATGTATGAAATTGATACATGATTATTTATGACTTTGTGGATTTTGCTCACTTTTATATAGGCTACTGTAGGCTACTGTTTTTTAAATATACCACGTGCTGTGGGCACCTGGCTGAAATTCAAAGTTGGTCACTGCATATCAGAATACACCTGAATACACATAAATACCAGATAGCAGCTTAAACCAGTTTAAACCAGCTACCAGCTTAAACCAGCTAAACCATCATAAATACCAGCTACCAGCTTAAACCAGCTAAACCATCATAAATACCAGCTACCAGCTTAAACCAGCTACCAGCTTAAACCAGCAAAACCTACCACCTTAAGCTGGTCAACCACCAAGACCAGCTAAAAAGTGTCCAAAACATACCTTAAGGTGGTCGACAACAACCAAGACCAGCTAAAACCAGCTGGTCCAGCTTAGGCTGGTCTAAGCAGTTTTTTTCAGCAGGGAGCTTGTAAACATGGGGCTGCTCTAGGGGGGTGCTTGGAGTTGCAAGCCCATTTTTGGATACGATGTGCGGAAATCAACAATGTTTGCCAGCACCTCATCACAGTGTAATTTTCCATCGTGGGTGCCGATCGTCTTCTCTATCACTAGCCATTTTGTTTCTCAAAAGTGAACACAATATGCTCGCATTACATCTCCCGCGTATTGCAAAAGCTCCTCCTCTTCCTTCTTCTTTATGTTTACGGCGGCCCTCCTCTTCCTCTGCAGGGAACACCAATCGATTGTCAAAGAGGCTCAACAAACAGATCCCAGATTATCTGATCCTTTTACCTCTGTAATCTATATTAAAAACGTACTTGGACATTTAAGGCATAGGCCTACAAGAGTAATTGTTACAGTTTTTTTGTCACAAAATGGGCTATATTTTCCACAATATTACAGACTTGCATTTAACATAGCGTACCCATAAGACTCCCTGATATTGTAAATGTAAAAGTTGGTGTTCACATGAAAATATCATTAATAGCTCTCCTGTTACGAATAGCAATTTATGCCAGCTGTTTTTGGAGTCTATCTCACTGTCTGACCTAGTTCTGGGAGTTGGCGTGTCTGGACTTGCTGCCTGCCAGGGTAGACACACCTGGACACAATTATCTGCAATCAAGCCAGCCCTATTTAAACCCCAGTTTGATTCTTACTCAGAGTAGTTTCTCCAATCAGACAGAACAATGAGCAAGAGCAAGCATGGAACCAGACCAGAGACCAGTATCTAGTAGGCTGGAGTCCACTGATTGTGTAGTACACAGTACTTCAGAATCACCAACAGGCCCAATAGTGGAACTGAGGGACTTAAATTCATGGGCTACGTTATTATAAGCTGCCCAGGTCCGTTCACATCAAAGCCTCCTGCATATTGCAAATAACTTAAATCCAAATGAAATCCCCCAAACGAAATATCATGCTAAGTGCAGTAACTTTTCACGATGAAAAGAGATTGGGACACCATTGTGCAGTGAAAATCCAGTGATGAAGTTGCAACACGACGATCAATTTGACAACCAGGGTCATATTGCGGGTAATAATTAAACTACTATAAAACATTAGCAAGTAGCAACAACACACTCTACCAGCCTCCAGTGGTGTAAAATAGCTGATCTACAAGCTCACAATGCCTTGCGCTTGTAGATCTGCTATTTTCACATGGTTACATGGTATGAAAGTGCAAATACCTCAAAATTGCACTTAAATACAGTTCTTGAGTACATGTACTTAAAGACGTATGCCAAAATCCATTGAAAAAAATGCTTTTCACTGTTCTCAGGTCAAATATTGATATGCGATTAAAATGCGATTAATTGCGATTAATTAATTACAAAGCCTCTAATTAATTAGATTAATTTTTTTAATCGGGTCCCAGCCCTAATCGTAACACAAACCTTGTGCGAGGGTCCCCTGACAAATATTTGAAGATGGGGGTCCGTACATGAAAATATTGAGAACCACTGAGCTACAGATCAAAACATGTGGCCATCTCTTAACCTGAGGTTATTGTGTAATCTGAGCAGCTTTTTTAGAACAGCTTTTAGTGCGTCTCCCCTGCTGGTAAGGACTTGAGGTAGTTCACTATAATCTCTCATACATGAACACATCTTTGAACAGTTATTTCAAACATTAATAAAACCAACAGCTTTTTTAGAACAGCTTTTAGTGCGTCTCCCCTGCTGGTAAGGACTTCAGGTAGTTCACTATAATCTCTCATACATGAACACATCTTTGAACAGTTATTTCAAACATTAATTAAACCAATAAAGGACATCACGAAAAGGGAAAAAAAATAAAAGCTGGCAACCTAAAAAGAATTGGGAATTGCACTAAAGAACTTTTGAACATGGGATGTGAAAAATGTTTATACACGTACATTGCACTTTCCAAATAAAATAAATAATTTCAAAAAACAAAACAATAGGAAGTAGTAGACCTACTAAAAGTGCAAGAATAAAACACGAAATAGAGGTAACAAGTAGCTCTTAAAGTGCAAAAAACAAAGGACCAAAAAATAACATCAGCCTATCAGTGCCAGTCTACTCAAGCCCTAGGTAGAAAGTGCATAGTCAAGCAACCTGATAAGACCTCTAATCATCATCTGTACTCTGTGTACTCTGTACAATGCTGTACTCTGTACGGCTGTACTCTGCCTTGTTCACAAGCTTGAGAATTTTTCTGAGCGGCTGTGTGTACTGAGATAAAGGCAGGTAATCCATCACAGAGATGTAGACGGATTTCTGAGCATCTGAGATCACAGAAAAGATGGAGGCCAGATCGTCTGTTCGACCACGGGCAGAGATCTGGGGTGGCGCACTAGGCAGCTTCAACACTGCTCTATGCGGACCAGGAAGCCTCTTCACAGATGGCAATATGCTTTTAAAGAAAAGCATGTCCTCATCTTCTGAGATCTGGGAGGATGTAAGTTGGGCAGAGGGTCCTGGATGAGCTGAGGGTCCTGAAAGAAGTTGGGCAGAGGGGCCTGTAGAGATAGATAGATACTTTATTAATCTTGAAGTGTGGTAAACTGAGCCCATTTTGGAAGACGGAAGCAGACATGTTTCTCTGGGCGGTAATAAATCACAATCCTTTAAAGTCCGAGGTAGTCATTTCCAACAATTCCATTTTATTGTCAGAGTTCTCAGCATCCCATACATACAAGTCAATTCGACGTACAGTGCATAGTCCATAGATCCATTTTATCCTGTTGGACGCGACATCTGTGTGTAGCCCAAAAACACAGAGAGTCCTGTTTGCTTCCAATGCGAGCCATTATATACAAAAACAGTTCATTATAAATAACTACCTTCTGTCTGTGTACATCAATCCCAAACAGGCTCCTGTCAAACAATAGGCTTGGCCCGCCTTCTCCTCACAGGCAACTGATTTAGCGTCTGCCTCCTTTTACTTTAACACATGAAATCTTTCTTTATCCCTATTTATGAAACCGTACTTTCCCATATGCTCACATTATGACATTATTATACAACATTTTATTAGCTTCGAAATAAGTCTAAACAGTGATATGTCCGCCGTTGTATAAATGATCTTTATAGTTAAAGTTACTTAAAAGGAACGCTCTCTTCTCCTCGTCATTAACCTCGGACTTAGACACAGAATGATCATATTATCCCACTAAAGGGTTTTCCCTCCGCTTTATTTTACTAAAACTTAGACCTATCTATCTGTGAATTTAGAAGAGCCTAGTAAACATTGTATATTAAATCCTGTTTGTTTTAACTCATCTCGGCTGACTTGACTGAAAAGGGCAACTGTTCTAGCGTCAAACAGGCACTCTTGCCTAATATTAGAATGCGCTTTGTGAGAACCAAGAGTTCAGCCGATCCTATGTTTGGATTCACAGCTAAGGCAATAGACAGGATAGCTAGAAGTGTCATCTTGATCAATTCACTGCAGCTGGCAGTCACCACTAGAGTCTTCCCAAATAGCCTAGTGACGTTTGGGTCTCCTGTTGTTATTAGACACTTTAATGGTTTGTGTTTATAATATATTAATATCATAATAATTTCATATTCATCAGTCTTGAATACTGATACACCACAGAAGGAAATGTGTTCTGTTCAACAGCTCCAGTTGCAATACATTCATACAGATTGTCAATAAAAAGAAGCATGATGAACATATAAAATACATCACATCAATGGAAATAGAATGCAGTAAAAAAAAAAAAAAACACACAGCTACAACTACAAATATAAATTAGCTCTACCTCCTCCCCCCCCCAGTGCTTCATTGTACAGTCTAATGTCTATTTGAATGAAGGAGTTCCCAATTCTTTCTGTGCTACACTTCTGTGATAGAAACCCGTATTGAACTGTTGTGTTTACCTGGCAACATTTGGGCAGAGGGGCCTGGATGAGCCGAGGGTCCTGAAAGAAGCTGGGTAGAGGGGCCTGGATGAGCCGGGGGTAAACATGTCAGCTAGTGTTTATGTTCCTAGAGATAAATGGAGCATCAGTCATTATGCCTTGAAGACATACTTTTTTCTCAAAATCGAGCCTGGTCCTGGATCTTGGCCTGGTCAGTGGCCTGGACTGTTCCCTCTTCTTTTTGTCCACTGCCATGGACAAGACCCAGTGGTAGGTTGACGATATGGAGGTGTTTGGCCTCAACACAGCAGTCTGTGGGGCTCTCCTAGTCAAAATGGGACTCCTGGTCCATTTCGGACGCTTCTTGGACTCCATTGGGGCTGAGGAATCGGGCTGCCTCTCCTCCTCTCCTGCCTCTTCCTTCGTTGAGGATAAGGATCCACCAGTTTCCTGGTATTCAATCTGGAGAGGATTTTGGAAGAAAAAATACACAATTCTCTAAGTACACAAGACAATATACCCATTCCTCAGCTTCTTGTTGACACAGGTGTGAAGGTGAATAGTCCATACTGTAGATACCAAAGTATAACTAGAAGGTACTGTTCCTGAAGAAATGTGGGATCGCTAAAAATGTTGATAGTATCACACTAGAAAGTACTGTTCCTGATTAATTCTGTCTTACCTATTTATATTACATATTGTGATGTCACGTGAAGCTTGACCAATCAAAAAACGGGCGGAATAATAATAACTAGTGAAGATAACATAGTGTGATCGCTGAAGCGATCCCACAACTATGTAAGAGACTGAGGGGGTAGCCACTGAGCATTTTTCGGTCTATTAGACGTCTAATGGTCCCCTATGCTTGCACTTCCTGGTACTCCAACATCTAATGTCACTAAAGACTAATTTTCAAACCTCCCAAAACAAACTTATTCGACTGCTTCCAGGCCTGGGGCCCATGACCCACCTTTTTCCTCACACATTTTGCTAGCCTAGGCTGGCTCAGGGTAGAAGACAGGGTTAAACAACAAAAAATGGGATTGTCTTCAAAATAGTAAATGCGACTGCCCTCAATACCCGCATATCTGACTAAATACCATAAAAAAGTTAGCGACATCCACAATACTAGAGGGAGCGTAAACAACGATCTGGTTCCACCCACCCATAAAACAAACATGAGTAAATTCTCCTTCTACAGCACTGCCACCCCAAAAATGAAGATCGCTGGCCTTTTTTAAAACAGCCCTGAAAATTCAGGCCAAAGGGAGACACTTCTCCCCTAGACAAACAAAGCCCCCCCCCCCCCTTTTCCTATGACCCCCCCCCCCCCCCCCTCATCTGTTTTAGTTTTTTCCGACTCTGTACATATGTTTTTTCAGAAAAAACATGTACAGAGAGTCGGAAAAAACTAAAACAGATGAGGGGGGGGGGGGGGGGGTCATAGGAAAAGGGGGGGGGGGGGTTCGTTTGTCTAGGGGAGAAGTGGGACTATCTCTCCCTTTGGCCTCCTGAAAGGTGAATTTTCAGAGGGACGTGTTTTTTTTTACTGTACTTGTACTGCTTGATACATTTCTGCCTAATAAAAAAAACTATAAAAAACACTGACCTTCTTAGACTCTGCCTTTTTGGACTCTGCCTTCTGACTGCCCTTCCTAGACTGGGCCTTCTTGGCAGCTTTTTATAGGAACATAAAAACACATCCCCGTTACAACACATGATCACACCATTGTAAAAATAACACGTGGGGGGGGGGTTGACCACACAGGGGCGAAAACATACTCTCCCCCATGCTTTCAGCCTGTCGGAGACAACCAAGGACAGAGAACAGGAGTCAAGCTGAATAGTTTACTCACCAGAAACCTTGGAGGAGAGGATGGAGGAGACAACGTTGGAGGGCCCTGCCATCTGATGGGGGAATAGATAAACGTGTTAGATGAGCAATTACAGAATACGGGAGGCACAGGATAAAATAATCTCATGAATGATGGGGATAGTTAAGAGGATGGGGGTAGTTAGATGCTGAGAGGTGGTAGTTAGAGCCTGACTAACCTCTTCCTCAAGGAGCTCGGTGCTCTGTTCCTCAGGCTCAAACTGCTCAATCTCCCCCTCCAGAATGGCCTCTTGTCTGGCCTTTAGCGCCAGCCTCTCCATGTCCTCTGCTGTGGCATCTGGCTGTGGTCCATCCAGCGCCCTCTGGATCAGCTCCTTGATTTCAGCAGTTTCCATGGTTGTGGGGTTCAGAGCGTAGAACTTGTCTGATATGTCCGTGTTGTGAGCCATCAGGTCGGTGACCTTCTTCCGGCCCTCCACGGACATTGTTTGACGCGTCTGGCAACTTTAATTTCCTGGTCCGTCATTTTTTTGAGAACACAGGGCCTGTGTCCGTCTAAAGTAGCCCAGTACCCAGACAGGAGGCCGTACAGCTGATACCTGAGAGCGGTGTCACCTGGCTTCCTCCTCAGTTTCTCTGGGTAAATAGGGCCAGGGGGGTGAAAATAGATAGAAGAGATAACAATAAGTATAAGTATTATGTTTTTATAGGCTAAAACCCTTGGAAAATGTTGCTATATTGTGGTTGGAGGTGAATAGCTCTGGGTATGTGTGGGAATGGTATAGTCTGATGAGATGAGAGGGTAAACATACCCAGGACCATAGGGATTTTCATCCTGGCCTGCACCTGGAAGGTGCGCAGGTCCTGTTTGCTGGGGAGCATCTCGTGTTTCGCCCGCTTGGTCTCCTGCTGGTGCCGCAAGCCGTGAAACGTGTCCGTGAAATGCTGATGGCAAGAAACAATGGCCTCAAACGCATCATTTCACAGCATTGAAGACGGAATTTGCACTTGATATGATATTGATGCATTTCACATCATCGTTCCGCAACTGGATGTTGTATGTTTTTGTTTGCCTTCATTGCTGTGTAATTATAAGCATGCAGTCTTACCGGACAGTAGCATGGGGTCCTTGTCCAGAGACTTCCTGACTTGGTCTGATTCTCCAGTCAGAGAGCTCTCATCTATCTTCAGGTCGTTGCCTTGGATCAGGATGCCATCAGCAGGAAGCAGGTCACCTAACAAGTTCACCATTGAGAGTAAACGTTTGATGATGGCTGTGTTTGAGTTGTTATGAACATTATTAGTGACATGATCACTGGAGGAGGAAGAGATGCCAATGCTCTGGCTAGTATGTGTCCTTTACTGGTTAATCTAACATGAGAAGTGACAATTGACTGCCCGATTTCCTTCCTGTCTAACGTTCATATCTTTGATCAGTATGCTGAATGTGCTATCGATGCTATACCAATCAAATGCAGTCAGTCTGCAGGCCCCGACGTGGCTCTTCTCTGTGTGGACCAGGAATTGTTTTATGGCCTGGAGGTAGTGTAGCACCGACGTCGGTTTGAGGGCGGAGTTGGTCAGGCTCTTGTAAAAGCTTCAAAATGTTGGAGATAATGTTGTGATATACATGAACAGACAACACAAACTAGAAAAAGTACTCCTGAGCACAGGTCTCCACCAGGTCAGGAAGTTGCTGTGTGGTCATCATCAGTTTTTAAGGTAAAGCCAATGTTATGTGGATTAGGTCATGGTCTGAATAGTAGGTGTCTACTATCCTCTCCCTTCTCCTCTCCTCTCCTGTACGACTCCTTTAACTTCACCAACAGACCCGCTGCTTTCCCTGAGGAAATCCTAACTCCTATCCTCTCCCCTCCCCTCCTCTGATTGGCCATCAGTCTCTCCCCCAAAACTCACCTTTTGATCCTCCTTACGTTCGCTAGGAACTTCCAGTTCCAGATATTGGTCATCCCATACGACATATAAAGGATGAAGACCTTAATACGGCTGACCTTTGAGACCGCATTAGCTCTTGCCGTTGTGCTGGGATCCGCTCCCTCACGGGCGTCCTGGTACGTCTCAAGGACCTTTTCTGTAATGACACATGTAACACACATTGTTGAATACAACCTTTTTGTGCCTGGATAGTTCATACAGTGGAGAATGTTCTGTGTGGCATATGAATGGCCCTGGTTGTGTGCGTGTGCGTGTGCATGTGTGTGTGTGTGTGTGTGTGTGTGTGTGTTGTGTCGATGCTCACTGTATCTCACTGTACCTGGCTGGATTTTTTGTAAACTAGAATAATCCTTATTTATCCCTCTTATCTACCATCTATCTGTTTGTCTGTGCGTCAATCCTTCCATCCCTCCCTCCATTCATCCATGTACAAGATGGAGCCCTGACTCAGTCCTAACGGACTTTGAGATGGCCATGATCAACGCCTTCCATGCTGAGCTGCCAACAACCAGCACAAAGGGCTGCTTTTTCCACCTTTGCCAGTCGCTTTGGAGGAAGTTGCAGGACGTTGGTCTTCAAGGTCAGTAATGGTGTATTAACACAACAATCATTTTGTGTGATTTCTTCACAGGATAAAGAACACATTATTAAAATGTCGAGGTGTTGTAGGTTATGTCTGGTAGCATGGCTATATGTGAGTGAAATGAGTATACTGTTACAGATAAAGCAGCATGAGATGTAGGGTAATGAAGCGTATAATAATTGTAATTTTCATAATAATATTACCATTCATTGGGTAGAAGCTTTTTGGTTCTTTTGTAAAACACATTACTATTGAGTGCTGAGTGCTTATGAAATGTATTTTAGTAAGTAAGTAAGTAACTTTTACTTCTTCTTTTGCAGTTCCATACGGGCAGGACAGGCACTTGAAGGAGTGGGTGAGGAAGGCTATGGCCACAGGCTACCTCCCGGTTGTGGTCCTGAGGCAGAATTTCAGACGTTTTGTCAGAACCCGCCAAACCCGCCAGCTGCTCCGCCGCTACCCCACGTTGGGTGTCTTCATCCAGTATTTTGAAGACACCTACGTGGGGGAGCAGGCCCTCTTCCCGCCGCCAATCTGGAGTGTGTATGGCCGTCGCTCGGACAACAGGAGCAACAACCGTGTGGTAACCATTTATTTACTTCATTATTATTATTATTATTATTAGGTGTATTATTGTTATTATTATTATTAATTTCTTATTCCAAATCTGTTCTATTTGCACTGAGCAACGTCGGAATGAAATGTCAATAGGCAATGTGCTATGGGTGCTGCATGTATAGTTCTTATAAATCTATGATTATTTCAGGTTTCCATCACAGATGGAACAACAGGGTGGGCGTGCGTCACCCTTCAATTTGGCTGTTTCTGCGCAAGCTCAAGGACGAGCAGAAGTTGGTGGAGACCATATGCGGCATCGCCGAACGCGGGTCTCCACCACCGGCCCATTGGCGAAAATGGAGGCAGCTGGAGGAGAGGTTTGAGAGTTTAATTATACTAATTATAATTAAATAATAAAAGGCTGTAGTATGCATGGGGTTCAGGGAGCAGGTGGAGGCTTTGGCCTAAGCTTAGCTTGGTCATTTGAGGAGCATCATCAGGGGGGAAGGAAAAGAAGCAATGACGCGGAGCAGGGGGATGACGATCTGAGGCTGAAATGCAGTGGACTGGCGTTTTTGGCCTGTTATATAGAACTTATTGTGCACGACAAAAATGTGTTCCCCTAACATTAATATTACTATATTAATTCATTACTAATATTAATGAACTTGTGATTTTCTCAAACAGGCTTCGGAGGCTCCGAAGGCAGTACCGGCGAGGAGGGAGGACCCTAGATCAATATTGGAATGTAGTTTCGCACTGCATACACAATTTTGTCTCGGCGAGGTTTTTTTTTTTTTTTTTTTTTTTACTTTAGTGGAGTATTTTTAACCACTTTTGCCCGTTTGGGTAATTTTATTTTCATTACATTTGCAAGTAGTGGTGCAATGTACGGTACTTAAGTACAATTTTCATTTATTTTTTACTTTATAACCACTTTACCACTTTAGCCCGTCCATCACTCATTCACTGCCACAATTATTGCTGGCCGCGTTTGCCCACTGCCAGAGATTTTTCATTTAAAAAAAAAAGTACTCAGGAGCCGAGATACAGAATTTTTAAGTTTTAAGTTAACAAGGAAGTGGATGGGAGTGTAGATCTTTAAACAATCATATCTCCTTGGTCTTTGGGTCAAATTTGAAAAAAAAACTAAAAAAAAAAAAAAAAAAAAAAATTTAATTTTTTTCAAAAAAAAAAAATTACGTTTTTTACGTCAGTGGCAGGATTGGTAAACGGGACAAATTACGTTTTTTACGTCAGTGGCAGTGAATGAGTTAAATCCAGCGGTGCAAAGTAACAGTACATTTTCTCAAGTACGGTACTTAAGTAAAATTATTATTTCGTTTTTAAACTTTATAATCACTTTTGCCCACCACTTTAGCCCGTCCATTAAATTATCAAGTAGTGGCGCAAAGTAACTATATTTACTCAAGTATGGTAATTAAGTACAATTTTTTTTTACTTTAGTGGAATAATTTTACCACTTTAGCCCGTTTGGGTAATTTTTATTTATATATATTAGTTGGTGGAGTGATTTGTCTGTTTGAGTCCAATAACGAACGAGACTCCACCTTGTTAACTAGTTTCGCGCCCCCATGTGTTCGGCGACTAACTTCTTAGAGGGACAAGTGGCGTTCGGCCACACGAGAAGGAGCAAAAACAACAGGTATTTTTTACTTTAGGTATTCAATACTTTTATTTCTACTACTCCACCACATCTCAGAGGAGAATTTTGTACTTTTACTCCAGTACAATTATTTGAAAACTTTAGTAACGAGCTGCAATCTTTTCATTACATTTTAATTATTACAAAACATACATTAACCACTTTAACCCCATTGAAGCGTTGGGTAATTCTTTAATGTGTTCTTTAAATCCCTAAGTTGTTATAATTTGCAATAGAGTGGCACTTGGGTGATTTTTTGTTGCCATTTGTTGCCTTTTCTCTTGCGTGACTGTACATATTTATATTGTGCCTTTAATCTTCATCTGTACACATACTCTTTTGGGAACTACTTAGAAATGTGTTTAATACATTAACATTATCATCATTGTTATGTCAGTATCATTTTATAATCTAAAGTGTTATTTTACTTCATACTTTGTGCTGCCAAGGCTTATTGTCATCTACATTAGGTTAATTCATTTTAATTCGACTGTATTGTTTATACTGTAATTATTTTCATGTGAAATTATCATTGCTCAGCAATCATAGTTGTTGTGTCTGCTTTGAAATAAACCTTTTGAAAAGGAAATGCCATTGTTTTGTTGCTGTGAAATGCTTGTTTCGCTTAGACAATGAATCTGTTGAATATCTTCATGGCCTGTATATCACAGGCAATCATGCTATGTAGGATTTTTGTTTAGTTCAATGTTGTACTACTTAAATGAGTCAAATGGAAATAGGCCTATTCTGTGTCCTTTGGCGAGGTCAATGCTGTCCTACGTTTTATAAAGTTCTGAGACTATTATGCAATATTTACATTGTTTTCAAATAATCATGGGGCTTTGCCAACATTTGTTTTCTTTACTTGAATTTTTTTCCTAGTTGCTTAGTTATACTTTTGTGTGTTGTGTTGTGTGGGAATGGACATTGGACCATGCAATATTTGGTGTATTATGCCAAAAGCTGTATTTTTAAAATGTCATGTCTGTTATATTTTTTACCTTTTTTTTATTTGAAATGTCTTCCACCTCATTTGTCACTGAGCTGTGAGAGCATATATTGTAATATTTGGCTCAACATGACCCTCTCAATGCTGTTGAAATACTTAGTGATTATGGAATAGACATCATGGGCCCTCATTTATCAACGCGGTGCAGCCCAAATAATGGGCGTAGGGCGAGATCACCGCACCTTTCGGCATTTATCAATATATCCTGACGTGGGCTTCATCCTAGGGTACGCTGAGATCTCACGTCTGGTCGAGACCAGTTGTTGACGTTGGCTGCGCCCGTTTTTCCATCCTAGACCTGCAGAGCAGCATTGTCTCCCCCTGCAGGCATCTCAACATATGTGTTCACTCAAAAATATAATAAAGAATCCAATGTAAACTAAATCATTTTCGTGATAATTATTATTATTATTCATTTTAGTTTTAGTATTTCGTTATAATAATTATTATTATTCATTTTAGTTTTAGTATTTCGTTATAATAATAATTATTATTCATTTTAGTTTTAGTATTTCGTTATAATAATTATTATTATTCATTTTAGTTTGAGTTTGTTCTGCATTTTTTGCGTTCTAATTCAGCTCGTTTTAATTAGCTTCTATAGCAGAGTTGTATTAGTTATAATGCTAATAATGGGCGGACACCTGACCTGACTTATTTGTTTATTTGCACAAAATAAACTAATAAGTCAGCTGCAGGATTGAGTAATTATTGTTTAAGAAAAACCCAAGAAAAGATAGCATTTGAAAAATATATTCAGTTACAGATAAATGAATGCACAAAAACGAAAAGGGCATTTTGTATCTCATTTCAGTTCGTTTTCGTTAGTTTTATAAACACACAATACTGTTTCATATTATTTTGCAATTATTATAGTTTGTATTTATTTCAGTTATAAATTGTTATTTTTGCAATTAATAGTTTGTATTTGTTTCAGTTAATTAAAATGTTTTTTGCAAGTTCAGTTTTCTTTTATTTCGTTAGTCGGTAGAGCATCTCACTTTTTTTTTACAACAGGTGCAATAATCAGAAACGACCAATGACAAACATGAATACAGATTCAGCCACCTATTTAAACCAGTTTGACAGTTATCAGATCTCAACAATGGCAGACCTGGCTCTTCTGGAGGAGGTACATTTGGATGATGATGATGATAATGATGATGACAACGACCAGCGCCTTAGGGCTGAGCGGGTATTTAAAGATAGAAATGACCTCTTGGCAGAGAATGACTCATGGCTTATGAGTCGGTTCCGTCTACCAAGGCATGTTTTAATCGAACTCTGTGCCCGATTAGATCCACTGATAAGGAGGGAGACAAGGCGCTCACGCGCCATTTCAGTCCCTGTCCAGGTTCTGGCCACATTGGGGTGTTTGGCCACCGGGGCCTTCCAGCGCGAGATCGGGGATAGGTCTGGCATCACACAGCCCACCATGAGTCGAATGATGCCCTCAGTGCTGGAGGCCATCAAGTCCCTCACTGAGGAGTATATTCACTTTCCATTTGAGGACCACCGGCAAACCGTGATTAAGAGAGAATTTTATGAGATTGCTGGGTTTCCTAATGTGGTGGGCGCGATTGATTGTACACATGTGCGTATTAAGCCACCATCGGTTAATGATTACGCGTACATCAATCGCAAAAATTATCATTCCATCAATGTGCAGGTAATTTGTGATGCCAACCTATCCCTGCTCAATGTGGTAGCCCGGTGGCCAGGGCGGTCCCATGACTCCTTCATTTTCCAAAATAGCACCATCGGTATGCAGCTTGAGGCTGGCGCATTGCGCGGGCAGGGCCATCTCCTAGGTGAGTAGTAGGCTGTGTTTTAAATGTAAAATACATTCATTTGCATTTATTCCCATTACTAACATTTCGGTGGGACTCCTGTTCTAGGGGACAAAGGTTATGCCATGTCTGAATACCTGGTAACCCCAATGGCAGAACCTGAAACGCCACAGGAGCGCAGATTTAACAGAGCGCACATCCACACCCGCGGGACTGTGGAGCGGTGCATTGGGCTGTTTAAAGGTGGGATGCCCATATTGTAGTCACATGTGTAGTTCTTTATTTTCTGCCATAATGTTTTATTTTTGATCAAATATTTACGTTTAATCCACGTCTGCTTGTGTCACAAAGGCAGATGGCTTTGTCTCAGCCAAACTGGGGGCACGCTGTTGTACAAACCAATCAAGGCCTGCAATATTGTGTTGGCATGTGCAGTGCTGCACAATATTGCGCAAGCCAACGGCGTGCCCCTGGAGGAGGACCAGTGGATGATGGATGACCCGATGCCCATTGACCCCCCAGAAAATCCCTACCGGAGGGGTGCACAGAGGCGGGAGGACCTCATTAGGCGTTTTTAAAATGTAAGTATTATGACCGTTAGGGGATACGCTACTCAATAATAATACATTTGATTTAGAATGCACTTGACATTTTTTGGCAAACTTCAAAGTGCTCCATGCAGGGTTTCAAAACATTGGCATAAAACAGCAAAGGCAACGAAACAACTATATGGGACCCTATAGGATATGTTCAATGTAAAAACTATAGGTAAAATCAAGGAAGACAGAAAAAACAGCTCAAGAATAATTAAGACGCTTTGCACAAGTTTCACTCACATGAATTTGATTTTATTCACTGCTGCTGTGATTCATCATCAGGCTGTGACTGTGATCGCGTTTGCAGCACGCTGCAGACGCGATCAACACTCGCCTGCAGGTTCTGTATTGACGTATTGATGTCCCTTAAAGCCGCTATTATCCCATCCTGTCGTTCCAGGACCGCAGCTGTCACGACCTGGACCCTTTCGGCAGCAGACGGGTCCGCTCTCTCACGGCGTGCCCCCCCCCTCCACTGCTGGCTGGTGCCGCCGCTGCTGCTGCAGCAGTGGGGAGGGAGGACGCGCGCGCTCTCTCCTCTCCACTGCTGACCGGTTCCACTACTACTACTGCTGCTGCTGCTGCTGCTGCTGGTGGTGCAGTGGAGGACTGGCCCGCTCTCTCACCGCGTGCCCTCCCTCCACCACTGCTGGCTGGTGCCACTGCTGCAGCAGTGGGGAGGGAGGACGCGCGCGCTCTCCCACCGCGCGTCCGTCCTCCCTCTCCACTGCTGCCAGCTGGTTCCTCTTCTGGTACCACAACGGCTGCCCCCGTTGCGCCACCACAGCTTTGCCGAGTTTGGGTGCCGCTGCTGGAACATGCAGGCTCTGAAATAACAAATTGTACAATGAATAAAAAACCAAAAAATGTAAATGTGTGAACGGTGTACTCATTTATATATATATATGGTCCAATGATAAGCTATAGCCTACTGGTATCATCATAGGCTATGAACTTACCACCGCCGTCGGCAGTGTCACCCCCTGGCACGTCCAGGCCCTCAGTGGTCTCAGGTCACATGAGGGAGGCTATCCTCTCCTCCACCTCGCTGAGCTTTAGGTCAGGATCAGTCTGGTCAGAGGATCAGAATGGAAATAAGCTCCCGATCTATATACAGGCTATAGCGTTTAATCAACCTGTTGCTTTGTCTTAAGTAAACAATGTCATATCAACTTACTTGACCACCACCGGTTAGAAGCTGACTCTTCCTCAGCGCTGCCACCCGCTTTTTGGTGTTCATTTTTAAATCTGACCATTTCTTCTTGACCTGAACGGCATAGACCAAATTAGCGCTTTTATATTATTAATTTGGATTATATTTTGGATTATATTATTATATTATTATATTATCCTATAGCCTACAATATAAATATTGTAGCCTACAATATAAATATTGTAGGCTATAGGATATGGCATGGCATGTATTTATTTATGTAATGTTAACATCTATATTGAAAAAGAATAACAAACCTCTGCTGGTGTTCTACGGTCCAATGCCACGCTGTTTACATTCTCTGCAATTTGGTTCCACACCTTAGTTTTTTGAGTGGTCTTGATGCCACTTTTTAGGCTTCCAAATAATACGCCCCGGTGTTTCTCTACCTCAGATGTTAAGACGTCAATCTCTACTTCGGAATAGTTCCTTTTTTTGGCCGTAAAGCGAGTCGCCATTGTCGCAAAACGGAGGGCGAGTCCCCAGAAACAAGAATATTTAAAGGCGTGCCAGATTGAATTCAGCCGTGACATTTATCAAGCCTGGGACCAAATGTACGCTGGGGTCGGCTGTGTAGGATTCGTTGGTAAATGTGACTTTGACGTTGGTGTACGGCCGAATATATGGAAAAATATAAGCCGGTTTATACGCTGCGTTGATAAATGAGGGCCATGTCCCCACACTTGCTGTTTGGCAGATAGCAGATAGCTTCGGGAAACAGCACGCACGTACTCCTGGGAGAGGCTTCGTAGCCCAGTGCTGTCATATATATATATATATATATATATGGAAACATGTTTGGCTCAGCATCATTTATCAACCTTTAGTTAAGGCATATGCTTAATATTTGTATCATATGATCAGATCATCTGTGAGAGTACAATTTGTAAACTTCGCGTTCATGTTGATAGCTTTAAGTTTTTTTTTTGTGGGTAAGGGTTGCACGTGACATATATATATATATATATATATATATATATATATATATATATATATATATATATATATATATATATATATATATATATGTATGTATGTGTGTGTGTGTGTGGGTGTGTTATTTGTATCGATCTATTTCACTGTATATATTCACTACAAAGGATGTTCAAACTGCTGCCTATAGGACAGCACTACATAGGCTGCGAAGGAGTCAGGTTTGCTTCTAAATTACTTTGTCCAGAAGGTCTTACGTGCGTGCTGTTTAAGCCTGTTAGGCAGACACGTAACACTGTGCACTTGAGAACCCGGCCTTTAAGTTTTTTGTATTAATTCAACCCATTATAGAGCAGTGCGCAGTGCGCAGTGCGCGCTCTGGAGACCTGACACCGGTCCATGCACATTCGTGAGAGATAGCCTGGCAAGATCTTTCGTTTTGTTTAGTTTCGTTTTATTTGTTTCGAACATCATACAATAAAAAATGTCAAAACAAAACAATAAAGTAAAGAATACAAAATATTTAAAAAACTATTTCAACTATCTCAATGAACAATAAATCATAAGTGTTCGAAAAGGAGCAGGAAGAAGCTAATGCTTATAAAATATCCTACCCCCTATTACAGTTTCATATTTACACAAAATCTTATTGGAAAATATCTTAAAAAGAAAAACAAATAGAAAAAACTAATTTATACATTTGTACTTCAATACAACTTCACCATGCACAAAACTATCCATCACCATCAACAATTCACATTAAAATTCCCTCCTCATTACTATACTTCTTAAAAATGCTTTTCTTATATTGATGTTTAAAATGTGGCATACTATTGCTTTGTTTTATTTCTTCCTGGAGTTCATTCCACGGTGTAACTCCGCAGACTGAAATGCACATACTTTTTTGTGTAGTGCGAGCAAAAGGGTGCTGTAAGTCTTCCTTCCTTCTTAGGTCATATCTTCCTACTTCTTTATCTTTAAACATTTTTTGAAGGTTCTTTGGGAGTAAATAATTCCTTGCTTTAAAAACCATCAATACAGATTTAAAATTGACAAGGTCCATACATTTTAAAATATTTGACTGTAAAAACAAAGTATTTGTGTGCTCAAGATAACCAACATTGTGAACTATCCTTATTGCTCTTTTTTGAAGTGTGCATATCCTTTTTAGGGAGCTCTTATAGGTGTTACCCCATACTTCCACACAATAGTTCAAGTATGGTAGGATAAGTGCACAATAAAGTGTGTGTAAGGCTTGATGGTTCAATATATGCTTAGTTTTGGCCAAGATGCCAATGCTCCTTGCCATCTTAGAGCACAGATAATTCAGCTGCTTCAGGTCATCCCCAGAACAAAATATATTTGTGTCGTCAGCAAAAACAACAAAATGTAAGTCATTAGAAACTCTACAAATATCATTAATATATAAGATAAATAGTGTGGGGCCCAAGACTGACCCCTGAGGGACACCACAGGAAATATTAAGACACCTGGACTTATGACCCATATGTATGAATTGCTGCCTATTTTCTATATAGCTTTTCAGCCAGTCAAAAACCACCCCTCTGACCATATGCTTCCATTTTTTTAAGGAGTATTCCATGATCAAATGCTTTTTTCAAGTCAATAAATATTCCCACTGCATATTTTCTGTTTTGGCTACAACTAGTTAATTCCTCTACTAACTCTGTTAAAGCCATTGATGTTGATCTAAAACCATATTGACTCTCCATTAACAAGTCATTTTGTTCAATGAAATTGTCCAGTCTTGCAACAAAAACCTTTTCAAGTATCTTTGAAAACTGAGACAGTAGAGATACAGGCCTATAGTTAGTAAATTTTTGTTTGTCACCAGTTTTATATATTGGGATGACCTTGGCAGTCTTCATTTTTTCTGGAAATATTCCTGTTCTAAAAGATATATTACAAATATGGGTTAGTGGATCTACTATTCCATCGATTACTTTCTTGCAAGTGTCAATGCATGTCAATATCATTCCAATCTGTGGAGGTTTTGTCTTTAGGGCGCGCTCCCACCAAGAGTTGGCTGGCCGCTGTTAAACGCAGGTTGTGCCACAGTTTTTTGCAGCCAGCGGATTCTAAAAAGCGGGAGTGTCGCGCCTGTCACTCACTTTCAGGAGCCTCCCCGTAGCCCGCACCGCCTGTGCCTGCTGCCTTGAGCACCATGTTGCTTCCTGAGTCTTGAGACGGTCCGCCTTCGACTCACCCGATTGGACAGAGGGAGAAAATCAGCGCCTGCCTCCAGCAGTTTTATGCTTAGTCGCGGAGAGCAGATAAACGCGACTAGCGGAAAAATCTGCTCTTGCGTGAATCAACGCATTTGCATTGACAATGCATTGGCAGATTCTGCAAACAGCGGCCAGCCAACTCTTGGTGGGAGCGCGCCCTAACACTTATTTACAATATCTATGATTTTCCTCTTTTCTACCGTTCCCAAATAAATTGAGTTTGGATTTCTTTCTATATAATCAGCACAACTCTTCCCAGGCAGTGTGTTTTTTATTTATTGTGCAAGCTTTGGACCCACATTGACAGAAGAAGAACTTAAGTAAGAACTTACTGAAACCCATCAACCACATCATTCATATTTCTAATTGTTGTATCATTATCAGTAAAATGTTCAGGGTTGCTTGGTTTGGTTGGTCCGTTTTTAATAATACTGTTTAATATTTTCCACATGCCTTTAATATTTTTTTTTATTATTCTCTAATATTTTGGTATAATCATTCTTCTTACATATCCTCATAATATTGATTAATTTATTTTTGTATTTCTTATATTTTTGCTCTGCCTCTTTCGTTCTAGATTTTATAAATGTCCTATATAGCGTTATCTTTTTCTTACAGGCATTTTGCAGGCCCTTAGATATCCAAGGACTTTCTGAGTACTTGTTATTACTGCTATATTGTTTTAATGGGCAGTTTCTACTATATAAGGTCATGACTATATCCAAGAATAAATCATATGCTTTGTCAACATCTACTTCGTCATGTATATCCTTCCAATTATAATTTAATAAATCCCTTCCAAACATGGATACAGCTTCCTCAGTTCTCACTCTCCTTTATTTAATCTCCTTGTACTCCTTCCTCTTCTTGCGATTACAGTCATATATTATAAGTACAGGCAGGTGATCACTAATGTCGTTCATTAATAATCCACTCACAATATTGTCTTCCATATTATTTGTAAATATATTATCAATCAGAGTGGCACAGTGGGATGTTATTCTACTTGGCTGGAAAGAGACCCATGCTGTACATTACTTCACTAAATTCATCTGTCAATTTATGTTTGTTGGGATTTAACAAATCAATGTTGTAATCGCCACAGATAAAATGTACCTTTTGTTTTGTATCAGAAAACAACCTTTCCATATTGTAAGTAAATGTTTCAATATTGGATCCTGCTGTTCTATAAACACAGCTGACAATCACATATTTTTTTTTTCCATACAAATTTCAATAGTGATACACTCCATCACCTCATCAATAATTACTGACATGGTTTCAACAACCTTATAAATTAGGCTTTTATCTACAAAGAGAGCCACCCCTCCTCCAATTTTGCTCTCTCTATTTATATAACTAAGTTCATATCCCTGTAAAACAAAATCCATTCCTCTCTCAACTTTGAGCCATGATTCTGATATAGCAATGACATTAAAAGGGTTTTTAAACGTATTTAAATAATTTCTTATACTCTTGAAACTTGTATAAAGGCTACGGCCATTAAAGTGAATGATTGAGATGCCATTTTCATAATTGATATTTTTATTAAACTGCTGCTCTGTATAATAACAGCAGTTTGTATTTATGTTGTTAAAGAGATTATGATCTGGATCTATGTCCTGTTCAATTTCCAGCATGTTAAATGTGTCTGATATAAATATAATATAGATAATACAGTGTTAAATACATTACCCTTTTAACATAACATAAACCATTAATAGTACAGCTCGCAGATCTGATCTAATAACTTTCTAGAATCAGTCAAATTTGTCCAACTGCTCAATATTCCTGATGCACATTACTTTGGATTGCTCTGCTTGCCCATTCAATTTTATAAACACTTTGCAGTTTGCAGACCAAGTAGACTGCATCTTTCCCTGTTTCCTGAGGAACCTTGCTTTCTTTGCAAATTCACCAGAGTATGGCAGGCCTCAATGTTGTTTTTGTCTATGGATATATTTGCCAAGAAGGAATGCAGTTACCTGCTCCTCTGTTGAAATATTTCTCCGGAATTAAAACCTGTTTTTGGTTACTCCACAGTGCCCTCTACAGATCTGGTCAATGGAATTTCAATTTTCCTATTGACCAGATTCTTCCTTCCGGTGAAATATTTTCTTTTCTGGCCAAAAAGTGTATTTTAGACGTGAGGTGTGGGCTCAGAGTGTTCCCACTTAGTAGAATAGGCTTTCAACTCCATTAAACCGTCTTTGTTTTGGTGAGTACCAAAAGTGTATTTTTTTATTTTACTACAGACGAGAGGCTGCGCTACCGCGGTGCGAGGGGAAAGAATGAAAAGTACCATAACGTTAAGGAGAACTCCTTCTAACGCTATGGACCAGAGCTAGACAGGGGTAACTTCGTGAGTGTCTGGTAGGCTACTAGCTCATGTGTCCTCTGCTAAGCGATTAACCCTTTCACACTCCATGGCTTTTCTCGGGTAGCCTAATGTTATGCAAAGCAGCCAGGTTGAGGCCATTGTTTAAGGTGTTAAAGACGGCTCGCCCCTGACGGTGCGTTGTTGTGTTGATGATTGACGGCTCGCGGGCGGCTGACGGTGTGTGCTCGTGCGTGGATGTGGAGCTGCTCGTGCATGTGGAGCATGCGCAAGCCCCCAGCCCCCATAGTGTCAGAACTAAGGGGTCGCCGACCCCCTAGAGCTCACCCCTGGCTACATAGAAACACATAAAAGAGTACGTTGATCTATAATGCCAAACCTTGCTAAATATAATATTCAAATAACAAAATCTTATTTGCGACCATGCATTAGGCTATGCAAGCATAATGAAGTTTGGACCGCATTTAAAATAAGATTTCGTTATTTAAATATTAAACTAAGCATTTACTTTGCGACCGTGCATTAGACTATGCAACGCAAGCATAATTAAGTTGACTTACTTTTTTGTACCCATTTAAAATAAGGTTTCGTTATTTTAATATTATGTTAAGCTTGACTGATATACGGAGCCTTCCAGTGGCTATTGAGGGGATTTTGTATGCGTTTTTTAATGCGTTCCCTCGAATTACTAATTCTAATCATATGTTCTGCAAGCACTTAAGTTGCTCGAACATATAAGTTGCAAAGTAGCACGTCTATTAACAATAATAATAATAATAATAATAATAATAATAATAATAATAATAATAATAAATTAATCAGATTTTTATAGCTCTTTTCTTGGTACCCAGAGTCGCTTTACAACAAAACAAAACAAAATAAGAACTTTATTAGGAGATAGATAGTTAAAAGGCAGAAAAACTAAACATTAAGGTATGACAGGAGTGAACCTCTAGTTTTATTTTTTCTCATTACATTTGAATGTTTTTTTATTTTATTTTATATGGGAAAAAAAATACTGTGACCCAGGGGGATAGTGGCCTTTAGCGGTAGTGAGTTTGGTTCTTTGGTTCTTCTCTTGTTGAGAAATAACAGATCGCAGAATGAGCTGATTGACAAATCAGAATCAAGGATTCAACCAAGCCGTGTAGATGCAATAGAATAGTATAGGTGCATTCCTGACTTGCAAACTATAATCTCTTCGATGTTGTTTTCTCTCATACATCATTATCGACTTCAACAATCAGTTAGCGGTTCATTAACAGGCTCCAGCATTCGGGGATCTGCAGAAAGGACAGCTCAGCCAATAGGGGAAGGAGGGAGTGAAGATCCTATTGGTGAACAGTGAGGGGATGGAGACGGTGGCGATTTATCTGTCACAGGCCGATACGTCACGCTCCCTACTCTAACAACCATCACAAATTCCTCTTCTTCATCATCCCATTTGATCTCTTCTTCATCAGGCTTTTCAATTTCTATTCCCGACTGGGTCACCAATGCCTCTTCTACCTCATTCCGTTTGAGCTCTTCATCAGACTGTCGGCTAACGTCAACCACTAGTTCAGAGCCTGAGGCCCCCAAAGGTCTGCTCTCCTCCTCCTCCTCCTCCTCCTCCTCCCCGTCCTGCCGTTTTCTTTTCCCCCCGGATTTAGAGCACGCATCCAAATAAGGGCTAGTGATATCACCATCCCCGGGTAGGGGGTTTTCATCGGGGGTCAAGGGATGCACAGGTGGAACGGTTCGAACACACTTATGCATCTGCAGGTGACCTGACTGATTGAAAGGCTTGTCACACTGCTGACAGTGGAAAGGTTTTTCCCCAGTGTGGATACGCTGGTGCGTCTTCAGGTTACATGACTGACTGAAACTCTTGTTACACTGTTGACAATGAAAGTGTTTTTCCTTACCGTGCACACGCTTGCGTGTCTTCAGGTTACCTAACTGACTGAAACTCTCGTCACACTGCTTACTCTGGAGTGGGTTTTGTCCCAGGTGGAGACTCTTTCTTCCAGGGTTTTTGTCTATGGATATATTTGCCAAGAAGGAATGCAGTTACCTGCTCCTCTGTTGACTCCTCATGATCTGTACTGTCTACTCTCTTGTCCTTTGTCAGGGCATGTGAGTATGACCGTGGCTTAATCTGCAAATGTATAGATCTGCATTACTGTTATAGCACTTGTTTGGGTGAATGATTAAGCATCTTAACATTGTAAATATGTTATAAATATTATTTTTAAATCGCTTGATTCTAATTGCTTTATATCACTTGGAATTATTTGATAAATGAGGGCGCAGGAGCGCACGTGTCCTTCCACAACCCAGTAGCCTTGAAATTTACTGGAGCAAAGAGTCATAATAATAATAATAGCGGAATAATAACTTTACTTTATTATTTTGTTGTTTACTTCATTAAGATAACAAATGGCTTTTATACTCTTTATTTGCCCACCTTGGCCTTATAGACTTGTTTCTTTTATTAATTGGCTTAGCACAGTGGTGAGCTGTGGATTTTTGAACTATGGGGGCTCTATTTTATGACGTCACGTGCGCGGGCACGTGCGCGCGTGGGCACGTGCGTGCGCAGGCATGTGCACATAGCCACTCAGCTCAGTGCTAGTTGAAATACTATATTCAACATGTGATTAATGTATTTATATTTCTTATTATTTTGTTGCATTGTTAATTTGTTGTTTTTATTTTTGTTTCAATTAATTAATTATTTTATTTTCCTTTTAGTTTTATATACAAGTCCTTTACATAGATTCACCCACACATAAGTACTTAAAATAATCAGTCAACTTGTCTTTACTTGAATTACTTTTTTTTAAGACTTACATAAACAAGTAAAAAATAAAAAAATTACCCTTTTGCTACTCACCAAAACAAAGACGGGTTTATGGAGTTGAAAGCCTACTTTACTAAATTACACTTTTTGGCCAGAAAATAAAATATTTCTCCGGAATTAAAACCTGTTTTTGGTTACTCCACAGTGCCCTCTACAGATCTGGTCAATGGAATTTCAATTTTCCTATTGACCAGATTCTTCCTTCCGGTGAAATATTTTCTTTTCTGGCCAAAAAGTGTATTTTAGACGTGAGGTGTGGGCTCAGAGTGTTCCCACTTAGTAGAATAGGCTTTCAACTCCATTAAACCGTCTTTGTTTTGGTGAGTACCAAAAGTGTATTTTTTTATTTTACTACAGACGAGAGGCTGCGCTACCGCGGTGCGAGGGGAAAGAATGAAAAGTACCATAACGTTAAGGAGAACTCCTTCTAACGCTATGGACCAGAGCTAGACAGGGGTAACTTCGTGAGTGTCTGGTAGGCTACTAGCTCTTGTGTCCTCTGCTAAGCGATTAACCCTTTCACACTCCATGGCTTTTCTCGGGTAGCCTAATGTTATGCAAAGCAGCCAGGTTGAGGCCATTGTTTAAGGTGTTAAAGACGGCTCGCCCCTGACGGTGCGTTGTTGTGTTGATGATTGACGGCTCGCGGGCGGCTGACGGTGTGTGCTCGTGCGTGGATGTGGAGCTGCTCGTGCATGTGGAGCATGCGCAAGCCCCCAGCCCCCATAGTGTCAGAACTAAGGGGTCACCGACCCCCTAGAGCTCACCCCTGGCTACATAGAAACACATAAAAGAGTACGTTGATCTATAATGCCAAACCTTGCTAAATATAATATTCAAATAACAAAATCTTATTTGCGACCATGCATTAGGCTATGCAAGCATAATGAAGTTTGGACCGCATTTAAAATAAGATTTCGTTATTTAAATATTAAACTAAGCATTTACTTTGCGACCGTGCATTAGACTATGCAACGCAAGCATAATTAAGTTGACTTACTTTTTTGTACCCATTTAAAATAAGGTTTCGTTATTTTAATATTATGTTAAGCTTGACTGATATACGGAGCCTTCCAGTGGCTATTGAGGGGATTTTGTATGCGTTTTTTAATGCGTTCCCTCGAATTACTAATTCTAATCATATGTTCTGCAAGCACTTAAGTTGCTCGAACATATAAGTTGCAAAGTAGCCCGTCTATTAACAATAATAATAATAATAATAATAATAATAATAATAATAATAATAATAATAATAATAATAAATTAATCAGATTTTTATAGCTCTTTTCTTGGTACCCAGAGTCGCTTTACAACAAAACAAAACAAAATAAGAACTTTATTAGGAGATAGATAGTTAAAAGGCAGAAAAACTAAACATTAAGGTATGACAGGAGTGAACCTCTAGTTTTATTTTCTCTCATTACATTTGAATGTTTTTTTATTTTATTTTATATGGAAAAAAAAATACTGTGACCCAGGGGGATAGTGGCCTTTAGCGGTAGTGAGTTTGGTTCTTTGGTTCTTCTCTTGTTGAGAAATAACAGATCGCAGAATGAGCTGATTGACAAATCAGAATCAAGGATTCAACCAAGCCGTGTAGATGCAATAGAATAGTATAGGTGCATTCCTGACTTGCAAACTATAATCTCTTCGATGTTGTTTTCTCTCATACATCATTATCGACTTCAACAATCAGTTAGCGGTTCATTAACAGGCTCCAGCATTCGGGGATCTGCAGAAAGGACAGCTCAGCCAATAGGGGAAGGAGGGAGTGAAGATCCTATCGGTGAACAGTGAGGGGATGGAGACGGTGGCGATTTATCTGTCACAGGCCGATACGTCACGCTCCCTACTCTAACAACCATCACAAATTCCTCTTCTTCATCATCCCATTTGATCTCTTCTTCATCAGGCTTTTCAATTTCTATTCCCGACTGGGTCACCAATGCCTCTTCTACCTCATTCCGTTTGAGCTCTTCATCAGACTGTCGGCTAACGTCAACCACTAGTTCAGAGCCTGAGGCCCCCAAAGGTCTGCTCTCCTCCTCCTCCTCCTCCTCCTCCTCCTCCCCGTCCTGCCGTTTTCTTTTCCCCCCGGATTTAGAGCACGCATCCAAATAAGGGCTAGTGATATCACCATCCCCGGGTAGGGGGTTTTCATCGGGGGTCAAGGGATGCACAGGTGGAACGGTTCGAACACACTTATGCATCTGCAGGTGACCTGACTGATTGAAAGGCTTGTCACACTGCTGACAGTGGAAAGGTTTTTCCCCAGTGTGGATACGCTGGTGCGTCTTCAGGTTACATGACTGACTGAAACTCTTGTTACACTGTTGACAATGAAAGTGTTTTTCCTTACCGTGCACACGCTTGCGTGTCTTCAGGTTACCTAACTGACTGAAACTCTCGTCACACTGCTTACTCTGGAGTGGGTTTTGTCCCAGGTGGAGACTCTTTCTTCCAGGGTGGCACTTCTCTACCGCGTGAACATGCTCGTGAGTCTTCCGATCAGCTAACTGACTTTCATCACGGGGTGTACAGTGGAATGATTTTTCTTCGATGTTGAGATGCTGGTTTCTGTTCACGGTATGTAACTGCTTGAAACTCTGATTACTTAGTTTACAGAAACTCTTACCACACAGTTTACAGGTGTGCGTTTTATTTCCTTTTATGCAAGTCAGCTGATGTGTCTTTAGTTCCGTTTGAGTTAAAGCCTTGGCCAACAGTTGATCACTGTGAGATCTCGGTTCGTCTAGTTCTCCAAGTTTCGGGCTGGTTGCAGCTCTCTTGATTTTCTGGCTGGCTGCTGAGATCTGTCTATTGGTCAACAAGCTCTGAGTCTGGGAGTATTGGGACTCCGCTCCTGCAAGGAGCGGCAGTTTATCGTCACAGCGTCTCTCTGGTTGTTTCCGACTGGCTGCAGAGTTTAACATTTGCTGTTCGTTCCTCAGCCTTTCGGTGTAGAGGACATTGTGGTTCCTCTTTATGTGTTTATTGAGGTAGTCCTGAGACGTGAAAGCATATTCACACTCAGAGCAACCGAAGAACAGATTATGGGACGATGTGGACGTCACTCCATGCAGGGGCGGCTGTGTATCGTCAAGGCTTCTTTCGGGGTGTTCCCCGATGGTTACAGGGCTGGTTATTTTCTGACGTGCTGTTACGGGAATCTTCCCCCTTTTCAGCATTTCACTGTAGCGGTCATTGTGGCTCCTCTTCAAGTGTCCATGGAATAGTTTCGTACACTCGAAGGCATATGGACACTCAGGACAGGTGAAGACTTGAGGCCTGAATCCCCCTCCTTCCAAGAGCGGCGGGTCGAAACTGACCTTTGAGGGACTGTATAGATGTCTGAAGGTGCTGGACAATGGGTCTACCTGCTCACTATCTTGATATCTTCCCCTTTCTCAGGCTCTCTCTCTCCACTTGCTATATCTTTTTCTCTATTGGATGTCTCCTTGTTTCTGTCACCTCTCACTCACGGTCTGTCATCTAGCAAACTGTCTCTTGGGACTCACACCTTATATAGGCTGACCATAGCTCCGTTCTGATGTCATACATACCTAACAAGGCCGATTTATGCAGTTTCCTTTGCAGTTCGTCAGGAAGTAGAGCAGCCTTGCCCAGCACATTTTAACTCTTTGATTGATTGCCAAGGACGTGCTACTCCATTGTTACTTGGTCCACAGTGCCATGGACGCGTTAGACGTGTTGGGGACTTTCAGTGGTTTTCCACCAACTGGCGATGTTGGCTAGCTTATGAATGATGCTTTCACTGCCAGATGACGTCAGACCCAGAATTGACCCAGAAGTAAAAAATCAACACGCCACAGCTCTGCAATGGATTATCGTGCGCGGCTACTTTTTTCCCCCTGTGACTCCCGAGATCCGCGTGTGTGTAATGAGGCCATCTCTGTGCATACAGCGATCACGGAAAATATTCCATGATTTTTCAAAGGTAGGTCAAAACAACTCAAAGGTAGGTCAAAACAACAACTAATCTGGCAGTTAAAGAGTTAACCATCGTAAGAAGGGAAAAAAGAGAAACAAGTCTTACATGAAGTGTTCTTAGCGGCCTTCACACCTAGATTTTCAGACCGCGAAGCCTGGTTTTGTACAGCCATACAAAACACACATCTTGGGACATTTTGCACCCGTTATCAGTGCATTTGTGATGGCATATGACATCACGGAGGTCACGTTTTGGGATTTTTTTCTTCCGGTAACACAGTTACCCACAGTCAACCCACAAGCCCAAATGTTATAATAAATAGGATATTACTTTAAAGGTTTCATGACGTTCAGTTTTACCACACATTAAAAGTCTTTGTCATGGTCCTTCAAACGTGTATAGAAAGTTTTAACAAAAAATTCCACTCCATTGATCCATGGCAGGTGTTTTTCTCTCACATTTCTAAAGCCTTTTCAACTGCAATGAAAAAAGAAATCTTTGCCTGCGGGTGTCGCTGGTGAGGGATTTTGCCTGTCAATCATCGCCTCTGCTTTTTTTTAGGATTTAGATTTTTTTTTTAGATGCGAGCGCGCCTTCTCCAATCTCCCTGGTTCTCCAATCTCCCTGTAACATATATATATATATGGCAGGCTATAATTGTATTGCTGCTACAAAATATTACTCTCATGTACACAAGATGTAATAAAGAAACCTTGAACATTACAAAATGTCTTTGGCCTACAAATATATAAACTTGGGTCAGTGCTGACTGGAGGAGTCTGATTTCACCTTACCAGAGTAAAACTTCTTTGTACTAAACCCAATGTACTTCTAAAAACACAACATCCAAAGATTTACTCACTCAACAAATAACTTTAAAAAAGAGGGACAGACCGACAAAGCCTCCTGTAGGCCGACCCCTTGGGTCTGGCAACAAAAAAGGAAAGAGACAGTGTCTTTGTTTGAAACTTGAGTCCTTTTTGCCAAACCCAGAGGGTTGGCCTACATGAGGCTTTGTCTGTCCCTCTTTCGTCCCTCTTTTGTCCCTCTTTTGTCCCTCTTTCGTCCCTCTTTTGTCCCTCTTTTCCTCTTTTCCTCTGCACACACGTCATGCGAAGTCCGGCCATTCAGATTTCAACCACTAGGGGTCTGGCAGTACCAGGTCTCCTGGTTCTAGTTTAGAAAAATACTTTAAAACTCAATAAAAAGATTTGTAAAAAGAAAATAAAAAAATATTGCAGACGCATGCGCAGTTGCCCACTACAGACGGATACCAAAACAAACTATGTCTAAACCTAAACTTATTTCTAACCTTATCCTCAGTAAAACAAATACAAGAACCGCTGGTCCGTGAAAACAAATGCGGGTAGCGTGCCTTGGGGCGAGACTTTCGGTTAATCCAGTCAGACAACGTCGCCGCAGCTTGCGAGTGAACAGATCATCTCCGTGGAGTAATTAAACATCACAAACTACACAGATTACGTTTACACTAACACCCTGGAGCGATTTAGAAGCACTTTATAATAAATCTAACACTTATGTTCATTTAACGTTAGTAGGCTACATGTGTTTTATTGTTGGACATTCATCATGGCAGGTTATAATATGGGCTTTTGACAGCCCCTCTTCGCCGGTACAGCGTTCAGGTCCGCCGTATTGGCCCGTTCCGACCCACTTTCACCCCTGAGTACCTGCCAGGCGAGTACAGGTGATGGCCCCATGAAGACAAACCCACACATTTGCATTTATATGTGCAAGGGTTGATTCACTGGATGTGTGTCCACGACGGATGATGAGCCAATGGCTCAAGGCAGCAGCAGCCCACGACGCATCTATTGTTCTGGGGGGAGGGGGTTGATTTCTTTCTTTTTCATTACACATTTTACACGGCACACCTAGCATTCCTTCGCGGCCCAAAAAAGGTCTGCCTGCTGCGGTTGGGAAACGCTGGCCTACAACCCTCTCAAACAGAGAGTGATCACTTTCACTTTCAACTCACAAGGATCCAGATACAACGTCATCCGAAGATTTCCGCCTCCGTCCACTTCCTGTTTAGGTTTTACATGGAAACAGCTGTATCTTGAGTTGATTTATTTTGCCCTGGATTTCGCGAGACATGTTATTTTCAACATGCTTGCTGGAAGAGAAGGGAACGTTGCGGTTGTAATGATTGGTCTCTGAGCGAAACACACGGATACCAGGTCTGTTTACCAACGGCCAGATGAGCGATAAAAATGGATCAACATTTTCTGTGGCCAGTTGAAAAGGTAAGAAAAGCGTTTTTGGCTAGAGATGGTATATTCACATGCTGCTCCAAGAGAAGGGGCCATCGCGGTTGGATTTTTCTTTCTCTGGGGCGACCCACACTGCTACAGAGTGTATTTACACACGGTCAGACAAGCGATCATAATTGATATACATTTTCTGTGACCAGTTGAAAAGGTATAAAAAAAACCGAAAATGACTGGCACTGGGCAAACACAGCCAGAAATAAGTCTGGCACTGAATGAGTTAATAATAATTATTATTATTATTATTATTATTATTATTATTATTATAAACAAGATAAAATAATAACTCCCATTCATCCATGTTCATGCGCGGCCGTACATCACAATTCAATTCAAAGGAGCTATATTTTTATTGCCTTGCGAAAACGTCACTTCTAACACTTACTTACTTACTTACTTATCCCCATTACGCCGGCTGGCGCATAGGACAGCAACAAAGTTTCTCCACTTGCATCTGTCTTTGGCCATCTTCTCTATGGTCCCCCAGCTCTGGTGTTGTTGCTGGAGCTCCTTCTCTATCGTCCTCCGCCATGTCGTTTTAGGCCTCCCTTTCTTTCTTTTGCCTTCTGGGGTCCAGTGTAATGCGACTCTTGGGATCGCGTTGATGTCCATTCTGAGGACATGGCCAATCCAGGTCCACCTGCGTTTATTGATTATGCAGAGCATGTCGTCCTGTTGGGTGATGTTGAGGAGATTATTGTTTGAGATGGTCTTGGGCCAGAATATTCGCAGGATTTTGCGCAGGCATGATGTGTGAAAAGTGGATAGTTTATGGATGTCGCTTTCTGTGGTTTTCCAGCATTCTGCACCGTATAGTAGTGTTGATAGTACGCAGCTTTGGTAGATCCGGAGTTTTGTTTTGGTGCTGTATTGGTTTGACTTTGTTGACTTTTGATTTGTTTAAGTCTTATGAAGGTTGTGTATGCCTTGTTGATCCGGTTTTGAATGTCCTTACTTGCTCCCCCATCATGGTGAATGATACTGCCAAGATATGTGAAATGATCTGCGTTTTCCAAGACCTGTTCCTCTATTGTTATATGTGTTGGTGTATTGGTGTTGATGGGCATGACTTTGGTTTTATTGTTGTTTACGATCAGCCCAACTTGTTGGCCGTAGTGTTGGAGTCTGTTTGTTTTTTCTTGAAGATGTGTGTGTGTATGTGACATAAGGGCTAGGTCATCCGCAAAGTCAAGGTCTTCAATAGTGGAATGGAGGGTCCATCGGATCCCTCTTGCCTTGTCTTCTGTGGTTCTCCTCATAACCCAGTCTATTGCAAGGTTGAAAAGTAGCGCTGACATCACACATCCTTGGCGGACTCCGGATCCTACTGCAAAACTGGTGGTGCTTGTTCCCACAGTGCAAGAAAAGCCGGTATAGAACTGTTGGATGATATTAACGATGTGGGAAGGGATTTCATAGCTTCTCATGATCTTCCAGAGACTATCACGATGGATGCTGTCAAAAGCCTTCTGGAAGTCTATGGAGTTTATGTAGAGCTGTCGTTGCCATTCACTGCACTGCTCAATGATGTTTCTGAGAGTGAAGATATGGTCGACGCACCCCTTTCCTTTCCTAAAACCGGCTTGTTCATCACAGAGTACTTTGTCAACTGCTGATGCAATACGGTTTATAAGAATTTTGCAGAATATTTTACTGGGAACAGAAAGAAGTGTGATGCCCCTCCAGTTGTTACAATCGGATAGTGTGCCTTTCTTTGGAACCTTAACGATCACTCCTTTTTTCCAGTCCGATGGTATCTTCCTTTCCACCCAGATGTTGGTGAAAAATGGGAGTAGGATGTTTGCAGCTAGCTCTGGATCTACTTTAAAGAGTTCTGCGTTTAGGTTATCAGCACCTGGGGATTTTCCGTTTTTGAGTGATAGAATGGCTTGGATGATTTCCATTTTTGTTGGTGGGTTGGTGTTAATGTCCAAATCTTCTACAGCTTCCTGTGTTTCTATTGGGTTTAGAGGGGGATCTCTGTTGAGAATCTCTCTGAAGTGTTCTGTCCAGCGATCTTCTTGCTCTTTTTCTGTGGTGAGTAATTGTCCTTGTTTGTTTTTGATATGCTTGATGTTTCTGAATTTTCTTCCACATAACAGGTTCGTGATTTTGTACACTGTTCCGTGTTGGTTGTAGGATGCTGCTTTTTCAGCTGCACTTGCCAGCTCCTCCAGGTATGCTCTCTTGTCCCTCCTTATTAGCCTTTTCACCTGTTTGTTGGTATTTTGGTACTGGACTTGTAGTTCTTGTTTGATCCTGGATGATTTGGTGTTATTTATTCTGGATTTCAAGTTCCTTCTCTCTTCAATAGTCTTCCATGATTCACTACTGATCCATTCTTTATGCTGTCTTTTTCTGTGTCCAATAGTTTTCTTGCTGGTTTCTTTGTATGTTTCAACAATATTTGCCCAATGTTTGTTGATGTCGGTCTCAACTACATCATCATCCCTTGTAGTACTGGAGAGAGCTTGGTATCTGTTCCGGAGTTGTATTGTGAATTTCTTCTTTATGGATGGGTCTTTCAACATGCACACATCAAATCTTTGGGTGTCGGTCCTGTTCTTTTCAACCTTAGTTTGATGTCTGCTGTTACAAGGTGATGGTCACTGGAGACATCTGCTCCTCTCCTCACTTTGACATCTCTCAATGAGCGTCTCCATTTGCCATTGATCATCAGGTGGTCAATCTGGTTCTGGTCTCTCCCATTTGGTGAAAGCCATGTCAGTTTGTGGATGTTCTTGTGGGGAAACAGAGTGCCTCCAATAACCATGTTGTTTGATAGACAGAATGAAACTAATCGCTCACCGTCGTTGTTCATTACTCCACATCCATGTTTGCCCATAGCTTTCTCATAGTTGATGTTATCACTGCCCACCTTTGCATTTAGGTCGCCACTGACTATAAGGAGATCCTGGGCAGGTGTTCTCTGGACTTCAGATTGGAGGATATTATAGAAAGGTATTTTTTCTCTTCTTTGGCATCATTGGTGGGAGAATAGCTTTGAATAACTGTAAGGTTGTTATGTTGACCCTTGAATCTGGCTGTTATTATTCTATTGCTGATGGGTTTCCATTCAATGAGTGATTTCTCTATGCCCTTTTGGAGAATGATGGCAACCCCTTCATGATGCCGGTCATCGTCTCGCCCAGAGTATAGGACTGTTTCTCCAGTGTTTGTTTTGATTGATCCTGAATCGGTCCATCTCGCTTCACTTATCCCGAGGATAACTCTATAACTGCCAAAGACGTTTATAAACGTCTTTGGGCCTTCAGCTATTGCCTGTTTTAAAAACGTCTTTGAAAAAAAAAAAAAAAAAAAAACTTTTTTCAAAAAAAAAAAAATTCTAAAAAGATTCTCTAATTATTTAAGATTGACACCTTTTCGATATTCCAAACGAATAAGGGGATAACAATTCCCAAAGATTTGCTGCTCCATCCACTTCAATGTTAAAATTGAAACGGACAAACAATTCACAATGTTTTTTGGTTTGAAACTACTGGTTTTGAGCTATTTTCAAACATCAGACAACACATGACAACAAGGTCAAATTGACCTCGTTGACATTTGTGAAACCACACCTGAATCTCATCTGTGATTAGAAATTATCTGGGATCAATCATACTGGAGAAAAATATTCTGTGGCTATGCGAAAAGGTACCAAAATCGGTCAAAACCCTGGCAGAGGCTACAGACTTTTTGAAAAAACTCTGGCAGTTAAGGTTCTAGCGTCTCATTTCTTTGGTGATCTGTGCCAACTTCCCAGCTTCAGACATGGTTCGAACGTTCCAGAAGCCAAACTTTAGTTTGGTTTTGGTGTTCAGGACCCACTTTTTCGCGCTACCAACTTCCGGAGGGCTTTCATTGGAGGCGGTCATACGAGTTTGGCACTCATGTGGGCCTTCACATCCAGATGTTAAGGTTTCTTTTGTTGCCGTTTCCGTAGCATATCGTTTTTTTTACAGAATCGGGTTGCTAGCCCTATGTCAAACCACTGGCCATTGCTGGTCATTGGAAAGGGGTGGAGTTGGTTTGTTAGTCCTCTCCCCTAAACCTAATGTCCTCCAGGTAATGGATTACAGACTCACACCACATGAGACCAGACAGGCTTAAGGTTGTGTACAAGCTGTCTCGGCACGTCAAGCCCAACCAACTCCCGCTACCATGTAGATGGCAGTTGTATAACAATCTACCACTACTGGCAACACTTACAGTAACACTTACAGTAACATAAATGTTGAATACGTAATATACAGTACATACTGGGTGTAAAAGGCGGTAATCGGCTGGTTGTTTAAACCGGACTCAAGAGCCGCTGTGATGCTTAACTGGGTTGTAAAGGCCAGCTAGTCGCCTAGGGATTCCTTTGCCTTATATACGTTGGGCCGCAGTGCTAGTGTCATTATGGTGATGTCAGTCATATCCGTATATGGAGCAAACGATGTCAGTTATGCCCAAAGATAGGTTGTCTCCGGTTGTCTCCATATATGGGGCTCCAGGAGGGGTTCTCTGATGTCAGAGCTAGGTATGTTAGTCATCTTCATATATAGAAGTTTATGATGTCTGACTTGGTTAGGTCGGTTGTCTCCATATATGGGAAAGTTTGAGATTGAATAGGTCACTAAAGGTCGGGACTGAATAGGGCATTTATCCCCCATATGAGTATGCTCTGAAAGTTCTCTACACTGGGAAAACGTGACAAATGTAAGTATTGGCAGTAAATATGTTAAGTAACGTGTGACCTAACTTAATCTATGCACATTTCCGTGGTGTGGTTATAACCATTGTACGTTTGCTAATGAGATCGTGTTGCACAGAGACAAGATTTGCTTCTCAGAGCATTTGATTGATTGTTGTAATGTAAAATCTCCCATTGACTTTGGACAGAAAGTTTACAGTGTGCAGAACTCAGCCCATCTGGATAAAACTCATATACACAAATTAAATTCCATATGTTGTAATACAATATAATAATAATAATAATAATAATGATAATAATAATAATAATAATAATAATAATAATAATAATTGTAATTATAATAATAAAACGAATACATTGCTGCTGAAATAATACACATTAGCCTACATTTTAGTACATAATAATGGACTATTTCACAAAACCATATACAGTGTACATACATCAGAGACAAGAGTTGTGGCCCTGTTTTGAGTTGCTAATGGTGTATCTGTATGTGAGTGAATGTGTGATGTTCACTCAAAAAACGTAATTTAAATATGTGAATATAAAATTATTTATTATGAAAGGGCTTAGGGTGTATTAAAAAAATTATTATAAAAGTGCTATATAAATGCAAATAATTATTACATTTTTTATTATTTTTTGCTCTATTTTTAATTAGCTTATATTTCACTCACTTATATCACTTATATTTACTCAGAGGAAGCATCATCGTCGTATGGAGGTTGAAGATGTAAGGGAAAAAAAGAGCCAATGACGATGACACCACCAGTGACAGTGGGCAGACGAGTACATCTGACCAGGGGGCCACCGCTCATCCATCTCCCACCAAACAACCAAAGCTCCAGCTTGGGCAAAGCGTGTCCCAAAATAAAGTCAGCCAACTTATCTGTGAATTTGTGATCGGTACTGTTCAGCCATTTTCTTTGGTTGAGGAACCTTCCTTCAAGAGGCTTGTAGAGGGAGTCAGTGGAGGAAAAAAAGCCATGTGTAGAAAGGCACTCACCAGTCGCATTGAGAGGGAAATTGGCAAGTTGAAACAAAGTTTAACCACAACAGCTACATATGTGTGCACAACAGCAGACCTAGCTGCACATCATCAAAGTGTTTTCGGCATGACATGCCACTGGATTGACGAAACCACATTGGAGAGGAGGTTTGCAGCACTGGCCTGTGCACGAGTGTGTGGACAGCATACTTATGATTTCCTCGCTAAGAAGATCACTGAAGTCCATGCAGCCTACAAACTGGAACACAGGGTACGAGCCATGGTTACCGACAATGGGAGCAACTTTGTTCAAGCTTTCCGGGAATTCAGCACACCAGAAGAGCAGGCAGAAGCAGGCGATCAGGATGATGGAGTAAGGTAAGACGCAGCCGCTTTATAAGCCAGTCAATCTTTTGTTTACTGTGTTCAGTGGGCTGTTACTCTCAAAGCCTGTAGCTTTGAGAGTGACAGCCCACTGAACACAGTAACCGTCGCTTTGGGTCAGATGCTGATCAGCCATGAGGCAGAAATGGCAGCAACCACTCACCCGAGACTCCGGTTGACTTGGCTCCCTCAGGAGAGGAAAGAGGAAATGCTCCTGACTATGATCCAAGAGGCAGAGGAACTACAGAAACCTCAAAGCACACCGTCTGCATAAGAATCTCCTAACACGAGCTCTGAATTGGAGGAGGAGGATTTTCTTTGTGTGTGTGTGTGAAGAAAGCGAGCAAAGGACCAGGAACAGCAGATGAGGAGATGCGGAAGTTCCTTGATGAAAAAACGCCTAAGACCATGGATAGCCTACAACATGATTTCCGTTTGGCCAAGCGACTTTTCATCAAGTGCTCCCGTTGAGCGTCTCTTTAGTCATGGTGGAACCATTCTAACTTCATCTCGCAACAGGCTGTCTGATTAGCACATGGAGCAACTCCTCCTTCTTCGATACAACAGAAAGTTTTGCCCAGAATGCCCATGGGTTACTTTTGATTGACTCTCTGTAACAGAGGACCTCTGTTACTAATGTTTGGCACTTTATAGTATTTTGCACATGATTTTATTATTGAATGATTATCATGAGGGGCAAGTGCAATGTGAAATGTATGAGTGCAAGAGAGAGGGTAATGCTAAGTCATGATTGAAAAGCTTAACATGTACCAAGTGGTTCTGTGGCCAGTGTAATTGGGCTGAACCAAGTCAGAATGGCAGAGGGGGGTTGTGATATACATTTGTAGTTGCTAAGGATAGTGTGGTTGTGTAATGTTGTAGTAGTGTGAATAATTTATATTTATTGTTTATTGAAGTTTTAAGATAATTGATGTGGGTTATGTATTTATTGTATGGCTATTTATGTATATATGCTAGATAGAAAACAACCCTTGACATGGTGCAGTCCAAGCTCATTTGCTCAGCTGGCTATAAAAGGCTGCCAGTTGACATCAGTGGAGAGCTGTGAGTTGAGAGACAAACACCACCATGCCACGGGTGTTGTACAGATTATCCATATGTCATTGGTGATGAATAAATACACTTCCGGTTCGAGCTGTCATGGCGGCGTCCTTGAGTAAATGTTTCTGTGTTCGATAAACACATCTGATCACAGTTTATACAAACAATCTAAATACAAAATTCACCACCATGACGATCAGAGACTTCGCTAAATGGAACGCCAGAGTGTCCATTGTGTACGCTATAGGTGTATGGACGATGTTAGGCTCTTTGGGATACATGAAATACACAGGTCGACTTGATGTACCCCCCCCACCAGCTAAGAAAGAAGAGGAGGAGGAGGAGCCTAAAAACCCAAACGAATTTGTTTATGAGACTGCACACTCAAAGTCTACCATCATCTACAAGGAAGGCTTTGTTCCTTACACAACACGCATCTATAACTTCATCAAATCCTTCAGCGGAGAAGAACCTGGGACAGGACACGACAAATAGCTGACCTCTGGATGAGAATGGACAGCAGCACCAGGACTGATGTTTTCATCACAAGGCCTTATTTGAAGTATAATGTTCTCAAACATTTTCATGTCAAGAACCCCCAAATTGATATGTATTTTGGCCATTGGCCGCGGACCCCCATGTGAAAAGATGTTGTGCCAGGGACCCCCATAAGAGAAGATTTGTGTTGTTAAAAACCTTTTTTGAATTATTCAAAAATTCTCACAAATGGTATCAGAAGTGGGATCCCATGTCACAGTACAGAGGCCATGATAAGAAGAGTGAAGAAGGAAAACGAGCAGGAGTCATCAGATGCCAGAGTCAACTCATCAACTGACCCAGGGTCCATGGCAGCGGCGAATCCAGGGGGAAGGCGCAAGGAGTGTGGAGAGATGGGGAGGTCTGTTGTCCGGACGCGGGCAGACAGAGACAAGCCCATGGAGGGGGTCCTCGTGTCGGGAGTGGAGACCGAAGTGTATGCAGTACCTGCTTCAGCAGTTCCACCTGCAGATCGGCAAGATGAGGAGAAACCAGGGTGACCAGGGGTGCCAGACCCCAGAGAGAGCCACAAGTGGATCTCCCGATGTGTTTTAATGGACATTAAGGACAATGAACTACAACAAAGTGACGGTGAATGACAACTACAACGAGGTGTGAAGATGTCTCCCAGAGCCTCTACCAAGCCCATGCTGATTGAGGAGCTTGGAGAGGGGGGGAAGGGTGCGAGTGTCCCATAGCCTGCTCCAAGTGCCAGAGGATTGAGGAACTTGGAGAGGAGAGGGAAAATGTTCATGATTGAAAAGCTTAACATGTACCAAGTGGTTCTGTGGCCAGTGTAATTGGGCTGAACCAAGTCAGAATGGCAGAGGGGGGGGTTGTGATATACATTTGTAGTTGCTAAGGATAGTGTGGTTGTGTAATGTTGTAGTAGTGTGAAGAATTTATATTTATTGTTTATTGAAGTTTTAAGATAATTGATGTGGGTTATGTATTTATTGTATGGCTATTTATGTATATATGCTAGATAGAAAACAACCCTTGACATGGTGCAGTCCAAGCTCATTTGCTCAGCTGGCTATAAAAGGCTGCCAGTTGACATCAGTGGAGAGCTGTGAGTAGAGAGACAAACACCACCATGCCACGGGTGTTGTACAGATTATCCATATGTCATTGGTGATGAATAAATACACCTTCGGGTTAAACCCTACTCCTGGCCTCTGTACTGCTTCCAACCGCAAGTCGGGCATTCTCACACTCTCTTTCAGATATTATTCGTGGCTCTCTTTTTCGTCCTCTTTGCAGTGATGTTCCTGCATATAAATAATGTAAAAATAAAAATGTCAACCTATTGCAATATTATATAAAACTAAATATATCCTTTGTCAGAAATCACTGTATTTGCTCTATTGTTCACTCAAAGTTTCATATATTACCTATTGTATGGAGGTATGGGGAAACGTATACAAAACTAATACCAACCCTATTTTTATATTACAGAAGAGAGCCATAAAAATTATAAATAGATCAGAATAGTATGAACCGACTAATAAACTCTTTATTAGGAATAATACCTTAAACTTCTATGATATAGTAGCTCAGAAAACAGTTTTATTAGCCTTCAAAACACAACAGAAACTGCTTCCAAGCTGCATCTCTGTTTCAAATGAAAGAAAATCAGTATGAGCTGAGGGGCATACTTATGTTCGGAATAGAACAAAGAACAAACATTAAAAAGAGATGTACATCGGTTATGGCAAGAGAAATATGGAATAGTTGTGATAAGGACCCTAAAAAAGTGTAATTCTATCTATAAATTCAAGAAAATGTTTAAAGATAATAATAGGTAAATATAAAAATGTATTATAATATCTTTTTGTAGGTGAAAAGACATTTTGTCTTTGTTTTTGTTTTGATTATTGATTGATGTTTTGTTATTTATTGTATTTTTATATTATAAGGGTAGGCATTATAAGCTACGGCTTCAGCCTACACCTTTTCGGTCTAAGAATTGTTTTTTTGTTTGTTTGCTGTGACTAACTCCGTACATGGCTTAAAGGGCAAGACCACTTTGGTAGAGGTTTGGGTTGTGTAGCTAGCTACCTTGCCATGATGTAACTCCAAAGGTGGACAAGAAATCAAAAAAATTACTCCCATCAATTAGAAATTGATAATTCAAAATATGCTCCTCATTGACTTACATTGTACGGTAAAACAGCTCTCAAAGTCACTCTTTTAGCACATAAACAAACACAAACAAAGATGATTCAGACAATATAGAACATCACCAAACCCAGTACTGTTTGTTTTTTTAATAAAAATGTCAACTTCCTGTTGATTTTACTATTTGAAGATCCGGATCCGCAGATCCAGTCTGGGTTTTCTTCCTAATAAAAACAGCAAAATCAACAGGAAGTTAATTTTTTTTAATTAAAAAAACAAACAGTACTGGGTTTGGTGATGTTCTATATTGTCTGAATCAGCTTCGTTTGTGTTTGTTAATGTGCTAAAAGAGTGACTTTGAGAGCCGTTTCAGCGTACAATGTAAGTCAATGAGGAGCATATTTTGAATTATCAATTTATAATCAATGGAGCAATTATTTTTTATTTCTTGTCCACCTTTGTAGTTACATCATGGCAAAGTAACTACACAACCCAAACCTCTACCAAAGTGGTCTTGCCCTTTAAGACCGAAATAAACTATTGATTCATTCATTCATTCAAAAGCCTTTACTCTTAACCTTAAACTGATCAGATGGTTTGGTTAAAGGGACTATAATCTATTAAAGTGTCTTTCTTTGGTTCTGATTGTTACTAGGTTCTAATAATAACTTGGTATATTCTATCTAGCCTATGTATAGCCATAGGGAATATAGGTAGTGCCTGTAATTTTATTTATTTTATCTAGCCTGTCAGTTATGCCCAAAGATAGGTTGTCTCCGGTTGTCTCCATATATGGGGCTCCAGGAGGGGTTCTCTGATGTCAGAGCTAGGTATGTTAGTCATCTCCATATATAGAAGTTTATGATGTCTGACTTGGTTAGGTCGGTTGTCTCCATATATGGGAAAGTTTGAGATTGAATAGGTCACTAAAGGTCGGGACTGAATAGGTCATTTATCCCCCATATGAGTGTGCTCTGAATGTTCTCTACAATGGGAAAACGTGACAAATGTAAGTATTGGCAGTAAATATGTTACGTAACGTGTGACCTAACTTAATCTATGCACGTTTCCGTGGTGTGGTTATAACCATTGTACGTTTGCTAATGAGATCGTGTTGCACAGAGACAAGATTTGCTTCTCAGAGCATTTGATTGATTGTTGTAATGTAAAATCTCCCATTGACTTTGGACAGAAAGTTTACAGTGTGCAGAACTCAGCCCATCTGGATAAAACTCATATACACAAATTAAATTCCATATGCTGTAATACAATATAATAATAATAATAATAATAATAATAATAATAATAATAATAATAATAATAAGTGTAATAATAATAATAACTAGACGCGTCGCAATTCAGGGCAATTGCAAAGTGTGGTTGCGTCGACGCGGGTCACGGTTCGCGGCTTTTGTGGTCCGAGGAATCCGTGCTGGGTACAAGTAGGCTATAGTAAACAGGGGTAACCGGGTAGGATATAATGTTGTGAGATTGTACAGGTCTGTTATTGGCTAGATGTATAGGCTTTTTGAGTATGGCATTATAGGATTTCCTTATGTGAATATAGAAGTTATATTAGGCATTTATCATTTGACTTTGTGTGTTATATTCCTTGCAATACATTATTTTTTATATTTATTTAATTATTTTGTGAACTGCTTGTTTTTAGTTATATACTGTTGTTTATTGAAATCCTGTCTTTTGGGTCTATTTGGCTTCTACTGTTGATGCCGGCCTTATGTTTTAAATGTATTGCCTTATGAAATAAAGTGTAATCCACCTTGTGTGTGTGTGTGTGTGTGGTTGTTGTCTTTCTCTCATACACCATAGTAATCATGTTGCTTAGAGTTTTTTTACTTTATTAAAGTGTTATGTTCCCTCTGTATAAGTAAACTTGCTTTTACAATAACGTGATGATTACATTATTATATGTTTTAAAAAATGTACCTGACAACGAATACATATAATGAAGGTTGCATTGTAGTTAAATGATAAATAGTCCATATTACTATGGGTCATCTAAACTGAGATAACTGTGCATTTGGCAATTGTCTAATTTGTTTTATGTGTAGGACTACTGCTTTAGATTCAGGCTTTTGGTGGATTTAAACTAACGAGTAATTGTGAATCAAAACCCAAAATACAAATGGCTGGGGATTAGATTAAATTTCCTGGGACCATACATCTCTATGGTATATAGTAATACAATTACATCTGAATATGTTGCTTAAAAGCTAGAATATTGTATTGTTTCCTTTACTAAAGGAAACATTTATAAACAAATCTTTACATGTATAAATTATAAGTGTAAAGATTTGTTTATAAATGTGTCCATAAGATTATTTAAAAAAATGGTCCATACATGTATACAGTATATTAATGTCCAGGGTTCCCAATATAAGCCATATTAGAAACTCTTTTTTCAGTATTATTGGCACAGAAGAGTGGAGAGGTGTAAAGGCCAAAGGCTGAGGTAAGGGCGATGAAGGTAGGATGAACGATGAACAGAGTTTGAGTGAACAGTGTGATGTTTAAAAATCGAGGTAATTATACCATCAATGGGGAAAAAAATGCATCCCGTTATAAAAAAAAGTATGCCGTGACCAGCTTGTGGTAATTCTATTAAAATATAATATAACCCATTTGTTCTAGGTTGGGGTTATCTGTAAATCATGGTTGAGTCCTGTAAGTAAATATAACCCTGCATTCCCACTTTATATTGTTGGTTTAAGTGAATGTTTTATATTGCTACTATTTTATACGTGTCACTGGGTGATAGTTGGCGCATTTATGCCTCTAGCAGTTAATATGAGCCTTTTAAGTAATGCACATTTAGAACTGAATATCAAATGGATAGCCATCTGGGAACCCGTGGCCAAATACAAAGGAAGAACAGCGTCCTCTGCTGTTTTTTCTTAGTCATGTAGCAGAACATCAGTTCTTGAGAGATTAAATGGATAGAGATAGTTTAGGCTCTAAGTAACCTGTTACCTCAGTCACACCGTTAGTTAAAAAGAGTTTTATTTGTGAGGGGGCTCATACTGATCACGACAGGGGCAACCGGGGCTCTTGGGGTAACCCCTAGTAGTATATTTTTGTTTTTAAAGAAAGATTTTAGCTCCACAACGCAATAGGAGTTACACGATGTTGTCTAATTAGTACGTGGTTTTCGGTGATATTGTTATGTGCAAATTATTATTATCAGTTATGTTTTGATATAGGGTGGTGGTACATGTCCTGTATCATGGACGTGGTCAACCAAAAACCGCTTCGTCCTGTAGAAAACAAAATCTAACACATATTGCCTTGTTCGCGTTCACAAAGTATAGCTGCGCGCTCTTCTGTTCGTCCAAGTAATTCCCCGCGCTTGCAAAGCCCGCTTTGGCCAGTAGAGTGGGGTGGTGTTATTGTTTTCCATTCGCTCTTGGGGTTGGGTCAGGTAATAATATTGTGTTCGCATAACCCTTCGATTGTATTGATTATAAGTAGGGGGCAACTATTGCCTTCCCCCGTTATTTTTAAGATTAGACTTGTCAAGCGACAGGATAATGACAACTTTGACCAGGGTTTGGCCTGGCATGTAATCAGGGGATGATGTTGCATTGTTTTGTAACAGTTTTTGACAAGTTCCGATCCCCTCAAAGTCTCCGTATATTTTTTCACTCTACTGTATTGTGTATTAAAAGCCGCCCCCCCCCCCCCCCCCCCCCCCCCCCGTTTGGGTGTATATATTTGTCCTTTTGATCTGTATCTGTTTAGATCATGTTTTGCGTATACCGTCACCCAGCTATTGTAACCAAATGTATATTTCTCATTATTTAAACGATTAAACAAATTGAGTATAAAGGATCCAATGGAAACAAGCCAGAATGTCTTGGGTTTGAGGTGTTCTTGATAGTTATTATAAGGAACTGTACCTTTCTGTGCCTATTTTTTTTTAAATGCAAATAAAGTAATCAAGAATTCTATCTGGTAAGCTGCATTTTGTAAATATGTATTATGATGCACATTTCATTTCGGTGGTTTTTCTTTTAATTTCTATATTTTTGGATGAGGGCAGTATCTTATTACCACCCGCATTTCTTTACGGTGTTTTATTTCCAAATGGGAATGGTCTGTATCTTAAGCATTTTTTTTTATCACAATTTATGCTTAACTCGTTTTTTGGCTTGCATTTGTGTGTTGTATGGTGATGTGTAGGCTATGCATGTCTTGTAAGTCTGTTTCATAGTCTACCGTTATGTAATCGATAATGATTTTTTTAGCATAAGATGCTATATTGTTGAATTAGTCCCCATTTTGTTCTTACAGTAAATGAGGCCATTTTGGAACATTGCATTATAATAATATTTTGCATTGTAAGCATATTAATAAATGTCCACCTTTATAACTTATGTTTCATCACTTGTGTGTATTTGTTTGTGTAATAATTATACCATTTCCAGTGTTAATTATAACACTTTAATTTGTATAATGAGCACTTTCGCTAGATCATGTGAATATCAGTCCATAGTATAATATTCACTGTTGGACAAATTTGCCTATACTCGATCCCAATACTTGAGTGATTCTGTCTATCACTCTAGGGCTAGGCTACTTTTTTATCGTTTTCCCCCAAATACTATCTCAACTTGAATAATTATTATTACTCACAAACCTGGTCCAGAGGATTTGTTAATAGGCTGTGGTGTGAAGTAACTAATTAATTTACTCAAGTACAATTTTGAGGTATTTTTTCAGGAGTTTTTCCTATTTTCTGTAGCCAAGTGTTTTCTATTCCACTATACATCTCAGAGGCAAATAATTATAATCTGACATCTTGCATAAATGAGTCTGAATGTCATTTGAGTATGTAGCGAAGTATTAAACATCTTTAGAAGATAACGTGTTTACAGTAGTTTGAGCATTAAACAATTGTTGATATATAACTATTTCATCAATAGGTGTAGTGTGTTCGTTTGTTGATAATGACAAGCCATGATATTTTCCAACATTTTATTTAGAATACATGTAGTCTTCTTCGAGTCCGGGCAGGGGGTCCCTTATGGCAGCAGCTACATTTTCTGAAAGACATGAAAGGTATTATTAGTTAGGTATATTTATTGCATAGAAAACATTTCACATATAGTAGGCCTATAGCTAAGCTTACACTGTATTACAAAAAATCTGATTGCCAGCCAGGCAATCAGTTGGTATCTGTACTAAGTAGACCTCTAGAGCTACAGTACTGCACATATAAAACAGAGCTTCTACCTTTAAACACATTTCAAATCTGAGGCTTTTTTTGTATATTATTTTATTTAAACAGTTTTTAGAAAAAATGCTGCTAATTGTCCCAAAGTGACTGCAAAAGATTGCTGCTATTTGTTTCAAAAAGCTTTATAGCCTGTATATATAACATGTATATAACGTCACATCCTCGGGACCTTGAGGGCTTTTAAATCGGCTAAGCTCACCACACAACACCGTCGTACCCACAAAGTATAACCGCCCTTATTCGAACGGTCTTTACATGCCGTTGTTTTAGTTCAGATGGAACTGTAGCCGAGATGGAGTTATTTATTTGAGATGAGCTGACCTGTTCAGAGTTAAATAAAAGACCATTATTGGTGTAAATAAGCCAAATCACAGCACAGAACTCTGTGAATTGAATGCCAGCATGGACGAATGGCTGTGTTGAAAAAAACATAAGGTCTTATATTTGGGAATATAGAGGTTGCCAAAGGTTAAACAAACGATCAATTTAATAACAATGTGCCCTCTATTCAAACAACCAAGCACATGTCTGTGCTTGATGAGATGACATTGCGTTCCGTTTAACATGTTATCTTTAATATCACATCCATAACGTACTCTTTATGTATCGCAGCGATATTTTCCATGGAAAGGAGACGGGACGGTAAGATTTATCTCTCAGCCACAGCTTGTAGATCGGCTCTTTTCGACTAGTTGTTGGATAGTTCCCAGATTGACAGTGTCTCTTTCTGCTGCCTTAACCTCTTCAAATAGCACAGCATGTTTGCAACTAAGTTCTACCTGAAAGGATGATCAGCACTGCCTGCGGTAATCTTTTAAGCATTTTGCATAGGTCTGTCTGTCTGTATCTGTCATGTGCACCATGACCATTTCCTCATTTTAAATGTTTGTTTTGTTGGAAATTGCATGCGTGGGAAGACATGGTGCCACAGTACGCACCCAGTCAACGCAGACTACTGTTTTGAAGTGGACCTGACGTGACCTGATGAAAACAGCTTTCACACTTGACCAAAGTACTGAACTCTAAGGGCAAACACGAACACAAGTACGAAAACATCCCGGTGTTGTAAAATCCCACCTGGAGCACTGTGCAGGGATCAGTGCTTTTCAGGCCGGCATCAATGTTGGACACCTTATCCTCAAGACTTTTGCAGGTGGCTTCCATCTTTGCAACCTTGCTCTCTGTTTTCTGCAGCAGCTTTTTCTCCTTTTCATCCATGGAAGCCATCAGTCGTCCCTTCACATCATTGATGGTGGCTATCAGTCTGGAGAAATCCACCTCCAGCTCCTCTTTCTGAAACTTAGAAGATTCCTAACAGAGCAAGAGATGGGAGTCCACAAATTATTCATTTGTATAATACGATTCTACTGACTTACTATTTTTTTGCAAAACTAAACAATAAAAGCCTGGAGATCGAGGCTACTGACTTACTGACTTTTGACTCCTGAATTGACTCTGCACTTGCACTACTAGGAAGTACATAGTTGAACTTTGACAGACTGTACTTAAATTCATTTGTATTCATTGTTATTATTCAAATATTTTTATTGAATTTTTCCAAAAAGTTATACACACATATAAACACATAACAAACAACAATAAAACACCACCGTATTATTTGGAATAGGGTTGTAGTAGCCTATTCAGTGTAATTGCGCGCTCCCACCGCACTTTTATTTTACCCATGGAGTGGAATCTGCTTTGTCAATGCAAATGCGTGGATTTTTAGAATAAATCCGCCAGACCATGAATACACGCATTTGCATTGACAAAGCATCGACAGATTCCGCCCCATAGGTAAAATAAAAGTGCGGTGGGAGCGTGCCCTTAGCATGTAATTGTATATTTGTTGAATGTAAAAGTTCAGAAGTTTATCAAATTCCGATTTTTTAAGTGATAATTTGAGGCATATCTTACCCTTTCGTAATTCTTCTTTCTCCATTTGGAGTACTTGGTTTTTGAGACCGAGCAGCTCCACCTTCTTTTCCAGTCGTTCGACCTCGTGCTTTTGGCTCCAGTTTCTCTCTTCCTGGTGCCACTGTTGTGCCTGCAGCCTGCTAATTTGGGCCTCTGCTTCCAGCTTATCTCCCCCGCCATCTCGTCCCTGGTTCCATTTTCTACCACACGCTGAAAACAGAAACAGAATCAATTAAAACATATTATACATAACATTTATATACACACACACACACATACACACACACACACGTACACACACCGCTGGGACATGTTGTGTAGTGGAACCAGCAATTGACCGAAAATATAAGTCACCTGCTACGGATTTAGCAAGCACATGAATGCACTTTATTTGCATGTTGCTCGTCTATTTGTTGTAGGGAATCAAATTAAATTTAGTAAGCGTTAGCGGAGGTTTTACGTAACGTTAATCACAGTAAATTGTAGCAAACGTATAAGGCTATTGTTGCTACTGATTAAAGTGAACTTTTATGTGGTGGGACTTACACGTATATTCAGAAAGCGGCGGCGCACATCTGCGATCTCTGCGGGTATTACAGTTGGTCTTCTGCGTGGTTCTGCCATTTTGCTGCTGAAAGTCGTGTGGTGTGGAGAGAGAAAGCGCTCTTTTAACCAGGTCCTTGATGGGCGTGTTCCGCAAACGGGTGTGATCGTTTAACAATTATCTTGTCATTTGCCTGGTTGGGCTCTGTGAGAGTCACATCGCGAATTTCCTTGAAATGGCAATTTTTTCTGATGTGAGTGGGGTTAGGTCCACTGTTGAGTGTATAATTAATGTATTAATTGAGTTTGTTTAGTAAGATAGATAAGATAAGATGTTTAATGTGTTTGATATATTATTGACATTTAATTTCTTGCTTCTGCCTCAATTAAATTAGCTGCATAAATATATGACATTTGTTAACATTAGTCCATCAAATCATAAACACTTATAATAAATCCTATTCTAAAATTGTTGGTCCTATAAGTGAATCTTACAAATTTCATTTAATAATGCATAAGGCATTATTAATCAGTACATTAGAGCGTATACATTGTAATATTTTGTGTTGAATTTGTGTCTTTTTCCCACCTGAAATCCAAAAAATAATTCAGGCTGGGTGATAATATTAGGCTATACAGATTTATGCATTTTCAATAGTTTCTATGTGTCATAGAATTTCATTGAACAGGGATTTATGTTTTTTTTTATTAATATTCGGTTCAAACAAATTTTTGAAATGTGTTTCTTAGTGGCAGTTCATGCGGCTAATAGTATTCGTTTGCCAAGTATAATGATTATTAATTAGCCCGGGTTCATCACTAGGCTTTAGTTCAAAGTTATGGCTGCCTGTAGTCTTATTCATTTAAGGGGCTTTTCGAATTATATATGAGCAGAGGTGGACAAAGTATTCTCCCCATTAGAGTTTACAAACGTCTATCAGATGTTAATCGTACTACTTTGGCTACTATACAAATGAACATATCCAATATTATTTGGCTACTATACAAATGAACATATCCAATATTATTATCATGGTCAAAGTGTGGGTGTTAGGCTAATAATAAGCAACAATCCAATTAAATTCAAACTTTATTTACATTGAACAAATAACAACATAGGCCTACAAACAAATACAATATTTATTTTTATTCCCCCCCCTCCTCCTCTTCTGGCTGTTTTGGTTCCGCCACAGGTCTTGGCTCTGCAAGTGGTTCAAGTAGATGGGAAATGACAGGTTATTCATTGCGTGGTTTACAGGTACCCAGTGATCAGATTCAACAAACTACATGAATACATCTCGAGTAGGCCTATATATTACACTCACCATTGGTGAACAATTTGGCACATGTCTGGCAGGTGCCAGAATCCGGTTGAGCATGCAGTTGCTCCAGGTCCTTCTTCTTTTGCAGAAGCTGTGCGTTTATCCACCCCAGCTCGGACAAACGGGTCTTCTTGCCATCTCTGGCCTCCTCCAGTTCCTCAATCTTCCCCATTATTTCTCTCCCTGCCTCCACAATTTGTGGTGCTATTGTGCTTTTGGGCACCTCTGTGTTGGCACATCGATACTAGCAATAAAAACAAAAATATAACATGATTAAGTTCTCAATCCGGTATGTCTATTTAGAAGTGAATGATCTGTTCCTTGAGTATGTGTTGAATTTTCCGTCTAATCATTTTCTTTACTTAATAGTAGGCTATCTATAGTTCTTTTATCGTTTGCTCATAAAACTTGTGCCATCAACATGTGTTGGTTAAATGATACAACTTACATTCAGAAGTTGCATTTTGTCCCGTATCTCTTTGGCTTCAGCCGTTGCTCCAAGAGGCATTTTGATTGGTGATTTGGAAGTCATTTTCAGTACAGTCAGTGTTTAGTGTTGTGTGCTGTTTCTCGGTGTTGTGGTAAATGTGTGGCCAAAGCTTCAATGTGCGGGACAGTCACAACTGGTAGTAGGAAACCATGAACCACGGTAATTAGAAAATAAGGTAGAGTCAGGCAGTCAGCCAAGGGCCAGGGCAGACACCATTACATACATAGCAAACCTCATTTACGCACGTTCTATAATATTATATATTATTTATATATTTTGTTATTGAGCTGGCCCACCGGGCTCTCATTAACTCCAATCTATTTCACCGAACTCAAAGATGCAGTCATTCTGGCTCCCATGGTGCGACAAATCTGCTGACTGGAATTGCAGGATTCCTAAAATATAGATGACCTTACCCTGTTTCTATATACCTTGCCAGGAACCAGGAAATGAATCTTCATTGGTCGTTGAGTTGGCGCGGATTACTTGTGAAGTGGCGGGTGTTTAGTGTAGGAAAAAGATTTAGTGGGGTAAAAATACAATGTTTGTCTTTGAGGTTGAGCGTACTATAAGTAAAGGTTTTGAAAGAAGTACTCCAGTAATGGAGAAGTAAAAATGTATCTAGTACACATTATGCTCTATTATCAATTTCACAAGTCTACAAATGTCTAATCTTTTTTTTTTTTAAAGCAGATACAAGGTTGTTGATCGGATTTTCGGATGTCTGAAATGTATTTAGAGATGAGGTGGTTAATGTATATTTTGTAAGAACCTAAACTACAAAGTAACTAGTAACTAAATGTTTTTGCAGTGGAGTAGAATTACAATATGATTTAATTATGCTGTTTGGTTAATATGACCCAAAATATTGTTAATTATTTATTTAACATTAACAGATTAAATAAAAAAGTTATATTACATGATTCAACAAAACAATCACATATCGTCCAATGTTTTATTTATATGCAAACATGTTTTACTTTGAACTTTCAATTACAATAAATGCATGAAATTGCATTATTATCAAACATATCAATAACACCATAACATTCAAATTCACTGTCGATTTCCTCACAACTGCTGCACAATCACATTGAAAATATTAAAACAGTGCAGTTGTGTTTGTGAGAGCTTCAATTATAAGTGCATAAGATTTAAAACGACATTTGTGCATTTTGTGCTTACACTTAATTACAATGTTCCCAAACAACACTCTGGAAGCCTAACTGAGTGACACTCTGAACAGGGATTTGCAGCAGAAGGTATAGGCCTATAAATCCAGTCATGGTTACAGATGGGTAAGAAAATGAGCCTGGAGTGAGAAACGGTGGTCTGGCTCAACATAAACAAGCAAAATAATTTGAAACACCTTGCCAATGATTAAATCGTACCATTGCATTTCTTCTATTCATGATTTTACTATGAATAGGCCTATATCTGTTGCCCGATATAAAAAGGTCATATTCTTTAACATCAGGATGACGAACCATTGAACAGGGGAGTGGACTGGGTTAAATGTTGGAAGCCTACATCACAGTAAGATGAGACCGCATTTATTTCTTTGCATTTGACTTGCTTGCTAGAGGCATGTAATAGATGACCGTTTGAATGAACTTCCAATGGTGGCCTTGGGCACAGCTGTGTTGGCACATCGATACTTGCAATAAAAACGAAAACAATAACATGATTAAGTTCTCAATCCGGTTTGGCTATCTCCCCTAGCATGAGAACATATGGGTGCTCTTTGGGTGCTGTTGTCAGGTACTGCAACATGGATTGTTCCGGGCTGAGGAAGAAAAGAAAAAAGAGCAAGATTATTACAAGTTGATAGAACTGGTTAGATTTAACTCCAAAGGTATATGGAGTCTGGGCCGAGTCAATACCCCAGTAGTGCTCAAATCCAAATTAAGTAAGTATGAGGCCAAAGTGCACATCTAGGTGGAACACACATGCCTGCCCTTGAACAGCATTAAAATAATGTCACTGCAAATAGCTATTCATATCTTATCCCTAATTACATATTAGGCTATATTACAATAAGGTGCCTGCATGATAAGCAAATTAATCAAAACAGTCAATTCTACCTAGCAGAATATTCAAATAGTTGAATTAACTCACAGGCTGGATGCTGATGATGGCCTTGTGACACTCCAGGCTGCTGGGGCGGAAAACTCCTCTCCCAATTTTGTACTGTTCAGTTGGGAACAGGACCGGCAGCAGCTGTAGCTTTATATCTCCTTGTTGGTTTCTAAAATGAAAATATGTAACATTTATTTCAAATGCAACAGTGAACTTGTAACTAACTTAACTCAGAACTGTACACAGGGTAATTGGTGGATATTAGTGGATTTACAGAGAAGTGGATGTCCAGTGACCACAGAAGAGGTCATTTATTTTCACTATAATTTCTTCCATAATTAGGACAATGTCAGAATATATGGTTGTTTTGGTCTCATGGGTTGCATACACTTTCAGCAATAAATTATTTATAAGCAAAAATCTTGAGAAAAATGTGATGGTCTAATGTGTGTCAGTTTAAGCATCCATGACGTTTAAAATTTTTAAAACCACTGCCACAGTTGTCCATTCAAACTCTGATGGGCCTGATACAGTTGGCCCCAGATATCTGCTCAAAATAGGGATGTGTGCATCAATTTCTACAATGCTCTTATGTCAGGACCTAAAGACCTTCAACATTTGAAACGCACATAAACCATTTTTTCAAGGCCTACTCTACTGTACCTCAAGCAACTTCTTTTGGTCCAGGAGAAAGGAGTACTCCGTATCAATCCGTCGCTCTGCAAATTATAAAAAAAGAGACACAAACAGTTTTTACAGGCCCCCAGATTTGAAACGGGTAGAAATGGCTAGCATTCTAAATGGCCAATATACCCTTGTCACATCACTCTCTGCTGTACAATTTGCTGTGGCTGACATCAGGGTTCCATTATACAAACAGTGGCCAGTTGATTTACAATAAATTAATTTAGATGCAGCTATGTGATTATTAGGGGGTCATACCTATGTTCCCCGGACCTATGTTCCATTATTAGTAGTATTTTCCTTAAGACAGTGGTCCTCAAAATGGGGTCCAGGGACCCCCAGGAATCATTTAGTGGGTTTCACAGGGTCCCTAGCAAAAAAACATTAAAATCAGTTTAACCACTTTAAACTTACAGTATATGGCTATTTGTCGATCTACATTTCAAAGCATTGTCTAAAAACAAATTGTATTGGGGTTCCTGGCCCCCAAAAAATATTAGATGGGGCTCTTAATTTTGGGGTCCTTGACATGAAAAGGTTTGAGAACCACTGATTACAGAAAATATGATTAATATTTATAAAATGTAGTCTCCAACCTGCTCTTTAATATTTCATTAAATAGGCTTTACCAGTTTCAAATGTTTCAAAGGGATTGTGGTTATCTGATAAGAGGTTTTATGATATAAATATCAATAATCAGTGTACATTCAGTAGAATGCACAGTCCTATATTGGAGAAACAAATGGTTGTTATAGCCATTTCTCACTAGCTTTGACACAAAGCAAGATTTAGCTAGAGATGAAACATTTCATCTCAACATGTTGTCACATTGTTTTTATTACTTGCACATTTTTAGCTAGATAGCTTAGACACGCCAAGCAAAAGCTTTGTTTATGCTGCATTGCATTACGTTGGACTCAAAAATAGCAGATCTACAAGCTCACAATGCACCATGTACACGACGCGTTGTGAGCTTATAGGTCTGCTATTTTTGGCTTTAACTCAACGTGAGGAACGTAAACAAGTCCCTGACCACGTTAACCAACAGCTATAGCTAATATGATAGCATTCTCACCTTACCATGAAATATTACTTTGAATCATTGCGCTCCATATAGACGACAACATAAATTGGATTGGTAACGTATACAGTAACTAGTGGGTCTGATGTTTAGACCAGTGCCGCGCTAACCGGTGCTAACGTTAGCTTTAGCTACCATAGTGGGTAACGTCAGTTGGCTCGTAGTACATTAATTCATTCTCCCATAATAATACAGGCATCTTCAGAGAAAATGCATTATCTTATAGTAATGTCAAACGCGGGGTAACTAGACCCTTGTCCTATATGTTCCATCTCACCATAAAATAAACCAGCCACATCCAAAACAGGTCCCATGTAGTCTCTGATCAGAAGCTGCTGTAGAGTAGCTGGCTGCAGTCCTGTGGTTTGTTCTGCTTCAGTCCGGTGAGACCGCGGGAGGATGCAGGAAGACACAAGCCTGGTCACTTCCAATCCAATTAAATGGTGTACCAGTAACCCATGCTATGGTTTGACTCGAACCCAATAGACTATACCAGAACCAGTGGCCCTTCCAGGGGTATTACGGGGTCCTCAGCCAAATTAGTTAACATAGCGTCACAATAATTTTAACCACTTAGTGTTGGCTGTTCAAAAATAGCAGATATACAAACTCATATAGTGCGGCACCAAGTGCACTATGAGCTTGTAGATCTGCTATTTTTGAATGTAGGGGTCCTTGGCGTGAAAAAGGTTGAAAACCACTGGACTGTACCACCAGTTGGGTTATGAAAACAATTCATTTTGTTTGATATTGTGGCTGTGAACGGGGCATTTCTAGCTTAACGGATGGAATAATATTTTGACTTTTTTTTTAATCCAATGTTTGGATTGTAAACTGACCCAATAGTGTCAACCCAATGGTTGAATTATTAAATTAACCCAGCATTTTTAAGAGTAACCATTTATCCTTTATCTACAAATTGAACCATCTACATATGAATGCTGCCTATTCTGTTTGCAAAGTCATAATTCTGGTCACATTGTCATCTTTAAATGTACATTTATATTACTGTTGAGTTCTTGTAACCGATTTAAATTCCTCATGAAATTACGTTAATGACATGCATGACATTATAACATTTGCTTGACTATATAGATACTGAAGTGCATCAATTGTAATATAAAGGTACATTTAGCTATTACTCATTTAATGCATCAAAATGTAGTCTGGTTCCTTTATTGCCGGTGGAAGGGCTTTCTCAGGTGGTTCAGGTTCTGGTTCCGTTATTGCCGGTGGAAGGGCTGCTGGTGGCTGTTCCTTAGGCGAGGCTGCAGCAGGCCGTGGGCACACTTCCTCCTCAAAGTCTGTAGTTGGCGAAACAGAATTTAAATAATAATGTTAAGTTTGGGATTGCACGGTAATGATAGAAAAAAATATATTAAGAGATAGGCTATGAATGAATTATAAGAATATCTTACCTTCACCAAAGAGCGCCTCACATGCCTCACAGCTGGTCTTCTCAGGGTGAGGCTTGCGCTTTTGAAGACGGCTGATGTTTCTGGCCAGGTTCCTGTTTTTCTCTGCCATCTTCTCTATGCTGCTAACCAACTGGACCGTCTGACGGCCCAGTTGGTTCGCATAGTTTACGGCCATGGTCCCCAACTCTTCCAGTTCGGGCTGTAGTGCCTCTTTTTCGACCATGGGATCGTTACAGGCGTACTGAAACAAAAAAACACGACAATAATAATAATTAGTCACCGCATTCAAAACACACGGTTAAGGCATGGTTTTAACGGTCAGCCTCGTTTCTCTTAAATACAAAATTATTTTTGAATTAACGTTAATAGGTTTAAATGTTTAAACGTACTGTTAACAGCTCAAATTTGTCTCGAATGTTGTTCTTATTTGGAGAGTCCATTGTCTCTGTGTGATGTCCTCTGTTGTCTGTTCCCAGGTTTCCTTGTTGGAATGAATGAAGGGTGGAGTGGTGTTGGTGGTTGGGTTTTGTAAATAATTGCTTGTGGGTGTGTCAGTGAAGGCTACCTGTTCATTGGATAGTCTGTTTGAATCTTATAAGTTGTTCGTGTCTCATGACGCCAAGATTAGAGGCGTGTAAGAGATCGATTAAAATATGAATAGACTGTATTCATTAAGCAGTATGGAACATTACTACTAACGAGTTGCATTGTTATGTTAAATAACTATTGTTTAAGGAATAGGTGTCTGAGTAACGTGCAACGATACAGAGTCTATATAATATTAAACTGTAATAATAAGAATGTTAAATACATTTAAAATGATATTAAATATAGAATTGAGTTGTTATTATGGTCAAAGGAGCCCCAATGATGTTATTATGCACTGTGACTCATTTTATTTATCTGTAGTAACCACTATATGCATTCATGTCCACCATTATCTCACACTTTATTCGTTTTTTCATTACGATTCGTCATTTTAAATCATTAGTGTTATTAACATCACCTGAGCTGCATGTGAGTTTCATCGAGGTCTGCCATATGTATTGAGAAAATATGTCCATGACATATCTATTTTAACAAACTAAACACTTTTAAAGAGTTTATCATATAGGTTGAACAATGGATCCCACATCCCATATCAATCAAGTCTGTTGAATGTTGATATTACATCATGTCTCCGTTCATTATTAATTATGAGACATAAAAAAACATATTCTTTGTTTATGTGTGTACCAAGTTATTTCGTAATTATAACCTTAGCTTCACGTGGAATGTTGCTGGCTCTCTACTGCCACCAAGTGTCAAAAACATGACTCACACAACAGTAAAAATCAGTTTTAGGACATAGTTTACAAGACAGATGTGTTGTTCAAGATGTATCAGAGTATCTATTTCAGTTTTAGGCTGTTCATTGATATCTATTCATGTATCTATTTGATGCAATAGTAGAGCATCTTATGTTTGTCTTATCACTGTAGTCAATAGTTATGGAATGATTGGAATGATTTCATGCAATAGTAACTACCTTAAAATGTTAGTCTAAGCATTGTGGATTAGTCAATAGTCAATAAAACTTGCCTAAGTTTCATAGTTACAGTGTTATTTGCTTGTTTCTATTATGTCAAATTGATGCATTTATTTGGTTGTCATCTAAATTGTATGTAGACCTTTTAAAGTTACCATACTGACACAATGTATAAACCATTTCAAGTATTGATCATGACATGTTTTAAGAAAGAGAAGTTTTAGTGTAGACATCTTTATTAATGCAAGCATTGTTTAAGGCCATAATGCAGGTCACCAATGAAAAGGTCGTTTCCCAAATGTGTGAAGTGTACACCATCAGGCAGGAATAGCCGTTAATCTTTGCATGTGATGTATTTGTGGGGAATCATGGCACCATCAATCTGCGATATAAATGTATTTATCTGCGAATTGATCCAGACACGGGCTTTGTTCACTTTCATGATGTTTCTGGCACCTCTCCACCGCTGTCTTTCTGCTATGCCTGAGAAGATGATCTTGGTGTTGGGGCAGGTATTTTTAATGCACATCATGTCCTTTTTCATTCGTTGCAATAGTGTTAACCGTGCTGTTTTAGCCAGGTCATTACCTCCAACGTGAAGGACTATGATGTCGGGAGGGGTTTGGGTGGCGAGGATACTTTGAATTTTTGGGAGGACGTCTCGCCAAACCATTCCTCCTCTTCCAAACCATGTTATGGCTGCCTGGAGGCGTAGGTTTTTCCCCAAGATCTGTTGGGCTCTGGGTAAGGCTCTGGCCACTAGACTGGACCCCACAATCCAGATAGATTTAGCTGTTAAGACAATGATGGTAGACATTTGCAATATGATTAGTATAAATAACATGATTCAATCTGTAATATAATATACGAATATTGTTTTGGAATAGTAAACTGGATTTCGATAGTTCAAGGATAGGCCCTAGTCACTAAACTCGACCCCCAATCCAGATAGATTTAGCTGTTCAGACAATGATGGTAGACATTTGCAATATGACTAGAAGAAATAACATGATTTAATCTTTATATCATATAGAATTATTGTTCTAGAATTGTTACCTGGATAGTTCAATAAACATTAACCACTGTGTTTTATGGTTGTTATGGTCGTATGTTTGAGTAGATTGTTTTCTGTGGATTTAAATAATGTACATGAAAGATAATTTCAATTTTTCCATACTTACTCCTTTCTGGATTCTGCCTTTGAACCGGACCCTCCGCATTATCGTGGAGTGTGGATGGAACAGATCTTAGGCCATCCATAATGGTATCTATGAGACATAGAAGTACAAGTCAGTTTACCATGTCAAGAGTATGTAAAATTATTTAGAGGTGTAATGGTTACTTTCATATTTTACCAACTTCATGAAATCTTAGAGTTAAGTGATGCAGTTCACATTGTGTTGTAATGACTTTAGATCAGGGATCTTCAACGTTTTCAGGCCAAAGACCACCTAGCTGTGAGAGAGAGGTAACAGGGACCCCCTCTATATTGTATAAAATTGTGTTTTAGATAAACTTTTGCTGCAATTTTTCCCCTCTACACACCTACTGTATAACTATTTGCCAAAAATAGCCGAGTTTGTAGATCTGCTATTTTTGGCTAAAGTTCTCCTCAGAAAAGGGACACTAGAGTTCAAGTGGTTAATGTAATAACAAATAATCATTTCACACAAAGATTTCGGGGCCCCCCTGTAGTGACACCCCCCTAGGGGTCCCGGACCCCCTGTTGAAGACCCCTGATTTTGAGGTAGTAATTACTAATACCATGTAATTCATTGGACACAAATAATTTGATTCTGATAAATGATAATTGATAATTGATATGATAAATGATAAATGATAAATTGATTAATGATAAATTGATAAAATGATTCTGATAATGCGGTATATATATATTGTGTGCATTTATAGGTGCAGCTGCTGGCATATGGCGAACGTGTAGTATGATCTGCTCTGACCAGGTAACGGTTGCCTATTGGGATTTTCAAATCTTTGCGCCAATCTCATACGTCAGTATCTAGGTCAATCTGTTCAAATGCCATTGGTTGCATTTTAATGTCACGGGATAACATCACGTGTGGTCGGTGGGCGTCGTCCAAGCAAGACAGGAAGTAGCTTTGACGCTGTTGATTCCAATGGAAGAGTGAATATGAACACAGCTTCTAAACCATTTTTTAACTCCATGGTTACTTAACAAAATATTGGACCCAATCGTCATAGGACACATAATATGTACAAGATTTTCATACAAAAATAGTTTTTTTTCAGAGACACAAATTAGGAGAAAAACAACTTTGTTTACGACTTTTCTCTATCCCAACAACACACTCTCGCGAGATCTGGGAAGATATCTGAAGGGAACATCTGCAGTCTGGTGGACGATACATAGAGGGTGCTGTCCCTTATATTATATTTTATTATTATATTACTCTATGCTCTGTCCCCATAACATAAGATGCTCTAAAACCTGATAAACTGAGATTCTGAATATAGTACGTGAAATCATTATAATCATTTTGTTATATTAAAAATTAAATACAATGTGTGTTGTATTTAATTTTTAACGGTCTTGGTTGATGGGGTATGAGTTGGGAATCATGACATTTTGCTAAACACTCATGCTAAAGACATTATAGTCTATAGTGGTAAAAATATATCCCTTTAAATAAAAGGCCCTGTTACAATGTTGAGCAGAAATGGGAGCACATCTAGCATAAGACTTAATAATACGTGTGTGTTTGTGGGGGGACTTTTATGGGTTTCTTAAAAAGCATATTTGTCAATAACAGTGCACTTTCAAACATGTAAAGCATTTATTTTTTTAATGAAGAAAACACACTTATCTACCATAAGAAACATAACGGAGCTAACTGAGTAGCTCAAGCCCGCAGAACCGGTAAAGCAGTGAAGCTGCCGTCGCCTGGTGGTCAAATCTGGGATAGCAACACTTCTCTATTGAAAACACTACTGCGCGTGCGTTTATTGTCTGAAACGCTAGTGCGCCCGTTCTATAGGCACCAAAATTGGAGTCATTATAGGAAGTAGAAGTACTTTCGGGTGCTTCATGCACTTGTATAAATAATTCCTTTCCTTTTAACAGGTCGTTCATGAAAGTCCTTGCGGTCTTGTTTCCAATGAGAAATTGGGGTTAAGAGTCTTGCTCAGGGACAAATTTCATATCATCGGCACATATGCTGGGATAGCCTGGAATCGAACCTGGGGCAACCAGGGCCAGCTGGTTCCCTAGGCGGGCTCACTAACCACTCAGCTATGGCCGCCCCAAGTTGTGAGCAACTTTCATTGAAATGAATCTGTGGGTTCGGGGCTGTCCGTTCTCTGGATATATTATAACCCTATGGACTAGCTGTATTATCTTATAGACACCTTAACAGACGACGTCACATTGATAAGAACCAGTATGCGTGCAACCATTATGCGCGCAATGAAACCCATTCTACCAGGTCTCGCTAGGACGCGCCTCACTAGCCAACACACAAGAGAGGGTTGGGGTGTGCTGAAACCAGCGCACCCCAAAACAACAGGTTGGGAATTGATTGCGTGAAACAATCACCTGTGCGTCCAGTCTCAATGTTAGTAAACAAATAATTGGTCTATTATATAAGCATTATTAGTATATGAGAATATTATTATAAGCATGTATTAAACATTCATTATTTGATACCCCTTTCTACTTTTAGTTTCGTCTAAGTGTGTGGATAACTAATATAATATTAATATAACTTTCATTTTACATTGAAAACATTGTAATTACACAGTAAAAGTAGCCATTAGTATTCAATAAAAATGTTAACACAAATAGATTTATCAAACATACAGATAGAGCTCAAAAACACAAGCAGTTAATAGATTTTATAGACATGTTGAATAGAAGAAGAATAGACAAAGCACCGCAGTCATAGTTTACCAACTTTGCACTTAAAACATGTTTTATTGTTACATTTAACCAATACATTACTTGTAATGTGATGTGACAATAAAGATTGATTCTTGTATTTTAACGTTAGTATAAAAAAAGTCATAAGTTATTGCAGGAATACACTCTATAACAACCATGAAGCATTTTTTTTATTGAGCTATAAGGACTAATGGATACGGTACTTTGCTAGATCATCGATTATATAGACATGGTAAATAGAACAAGAAAAGACAAAGCACCGCAGTCATAGTTTACAAACTTCATACTTCAAACAATACATTTTTTATTGATACATTTAACCAATACATTACTTGTAATGTGATGTGACAAATTCATTAAAGATTGATTCTGGTATTATAATGTTAGTATAAGTTAAGTTATTGCAGAAATCCATTCTATAACAAGCAGTGGTGTAAAGTAACTAAGTACAATTTACTTAAGTACAATTTTGCGGTGTGTTTCCAATTGTCTATACTTTTACTTCTACTCCACTATATCTCAGAGTCAAATATTGTACTTTTACTCCACTACAATTATTAGTGACTTTGCAGATATAAATCATTACATTACTACTATTACTATTTTATACCTAAATAGGCTATTTGAAAATAGCAGATCTACAAGCTTGTAGATCTGCTATTTTCAAACAATTTAGTACTTTTACTTTTGGTACTTTAAGTACATTTTGATATCAATACTTTTGTACTTTTACTCAAGTAAATCATTTACCGCACCGTACCCAGCACCATCTCCATTATCGTTTGCGAAAGCCCCTCCCCCCTCCTTGCGTCGATCGCTACCACCTCCGCCTACATTGAAATGTCTTCACAAACCTAGGGGATAGATCAAGCCCCCTGTGCCACGATAGACCAGGGAAGCGGTCCTCTATGTGCGGCTCTTGCCTGGTGGTCAAATCTAAGAATGCATCATTTCTGCATTTAAAACGCTACTGCGCATGCTTCTGTCGTCTGTAACGTCAGTGCGCCTGCTCAGTGCTCAAGTCTTTCATTTGGGCACCCAAATGCGGAAGTAAATGTTCTTCTGGGTGTCTCAATCGCCAGTGAGCAAGCTATGTAATAATAATTTTGTAGTCAGTGCAGTATTTCTCTTCACCAGTAGAGGTCTCTGTGGTATTAAGCAAATGATCGAATCATTCAACTGCCTTTGATAAAATGTGTTGATATCTGTGCCAATCTATCTATAATGTGTATTTAGATTGTTACCTGCTACTTGCTTAGCCAGTTTCAACTTCAGGCGATAGGATAATGATTTTTTTATCTATATATATATTGTTATCTCCCCATGATTTCACCCGTTTTCCTAGTGTTAATATGAATTATGCAATGATCTATATATTTCTTCCAAATTGATGATTATTGAGATGTGTGTATATTTTTGAGTAAATGAATCAAGCGATTGTTCAAGGAAGCCTTCTGTTGAATCAGCCATAGTATACTCATATAGGTTTTAAGCATTAATCATTTGATAGTACCCCTTTCTACTTTTACTTTCGTCTAAGTGTCTGAAAAACTATTATTGTACATGGTAATTACACAGTCAAAGTATCCATTAGTATTCAATACAAATGTTAACCCAAATAGATTTATCAAACAAACCGATATAGCTCACAAACACATACTGTTCACAGATTTCATAGACATGTTAAATAGAAGAAGAATAGACAAAGTACAGCAGTCATAGTTTACAAACTTTATACTTAAAACAATGCATTTTTTCTTGATACATTTAACCAATACATTAGTATCTGTGGTATAATGTAATATCAATTATAGTGTGTTGTTAATTTTATTACTAATTAGTGTATAGTACTAGCAGTAGTTGTGATTATTACAGTTGTCTTGGCAGATATTATATGAAAAATATTCACTTCGACAGCAGAGGTCACCGTGGTATTAAAGGGTAATAACCCCAAAAATAACTTTTTTTCTATCTATTAGTCAGTCACCCCATGGAGACTTGAATTCGTGGATATTTTTTTGTTTTTGTCGCATTCCTAAGGCAATAATTTGATGACCAGTGGAAAGATGCTAATTTATCCGGTAGGAGACTCAAAGGAGACTATTTGTGTCTCCTACCTGCCAGTCATCAAATTATTGACTTGGGAATGCATCAAAAACAAACAGATCTCCATGACTTAAAGTCTCCATGGGGTGACTAATCGATAGAAAAAAAAGTGATTTTGGGGGTGAACTATCCTTTTAAGTAAAGGTTTGAATTCAACTCTATTTAATACCAACTGCTGAACGCTGCGCCAATGCTTCCTAAAACACATCTGATCATAGTTGTCCATTGTGTAATGTGTATCTACTCATATTTCAGTTCCATCCATCCATTGACAGACAGACAGATAGATTAGACACGTGTACTATAAAAGTTCGACCTTATTGATCGATAACAGACAAAGCCGGGCAGTCTTAGGTATGCAAATTGGATATGCAATTAAAAAGTACATTACTATCTGGTATGGTAATAGTACTATTAGTAGTTGGTTTAGTACAGTACTATTGGTAGATATATAACAATATTTATGCGCTATGTGGTATGTGATATTAACTTAAAAGTCAATATCTCTGTATGATGGCATCAGGGGTGCAATGCTCACTGGACGGCCTTGCACGGCGTGCAAGAACCTATTTGACCAGGAGCACGCACAGGCACACGTATAGATTTAAAACTACTTTAAATTCACACTTCAACAAAGTTTACAAAGGCTCCCGACTCACGCCAGGCACATTAACATAGGAATTAGCCTAGATGCATATCAATGGTCCATTGTGTGACCTATAGTGTAGGTGTTAAGCGACGTGCGCGTCACATCATTAAAATACAGTGCAAGCACATCCCATATGAGCATAGCAACACTGGATGGCATGCACTGACCACACCCCCGAAGACTTTTGAACATAGATGTAATTTCTTGTGTTTTGGTGAATTTTGAGACATTGATAACAAATCCTGGAGAAAAACAGAAGCAATGATGATCCAGGAGAGTGTCTGGAGACGTGGTCAAAACCAGGAGATTCTTGCAGGATCCAGGAGTGTTGGCAGCGCTGATGTGGGCCAATAATTTTAATGGTGTTAAATAGAACTCTAGACATTACGTTTTGGTTTTAATTATAATCTAGTTTGTTAATACATATGCAATTATACAGTGTCCAGTGGAACTGCTGGTTTAGTAGACCTCAAAATACATTATTAAAGCAAACATGCCATCTTGTAACCTTATTGTTCTGACCTGAGATATTCTGAGGAGAAAAGACCGTACCTGTGTATGTAGAGTATCTGGAATATATACTATTTGCAAACAAGACAATATGTATACAGAAGATTGTTTTCCCCACACTTTTGTCATGTCAAGTGAGTACAAGATTGAGCACATTTTTTTCTTCCAGCCTGATGATAGATATTATAAGTACCTTGTAATGTTCTTGGGAATGTCACACCTTCTAATACTGGAATCATTGTTGATTAATGTCAACCTGGTTAGGAGCTGGGTTGAAGCCATACCATTTTGTATATTCATTGTATTATAGATACACTTTTTCAGGCTCATCAATATTACTGAATGGTGTCAATACCACATAGCAATGAGATTGTTCAGGCTACTGTACATTGTGACAGATTTGTCATCCCCTGGCAGGAGTTTAGGATAAACCCTAATGTCCATGTTGATTGCTTCACCATCTTCCACATAGTACCGGGATTGACGTCCATTCCATCCAGCAGGCAGATTTGATAGTCTCACACAACACTTTCAATTACAAGCTTTGAATCTTGCAAGCATCGAACCATAAATGACTAAGTGTGTAAAATTCATTCAAGCACCAGATTCTAGAAGGCAAGAATTTTTGGCAGTTAAACAAACAACTTTAGTTCTGTTCATGTATGTGCTTACACATTAATGAGTTGTTGTATTTATTCCAAAGTTTCCACTTTTTGTTCAGCTTAACCCTATGTCACCAAACGTATCATATATGATACACACATTACACTGATTTTTTTATAAATCAGTGTAATGAATACTTGGACCAAGAACCTGTTGTATCATATCTGACACATCCCCACTTCCCCCTGGACCATACCATTTGCACTGCAGGTAGTTACAGAGCCTCAGGTGGTCTGACCCAAAATGGCTGCCATCAACTAAACAGGAGGGGTTGATGCACTACTAACAAACAATTATTTTTTATGCAGTTCGGGTACGTTTTCCTAGTATATCTTTACTAATATTTTGAAATAAGTGTTGGATAACTTGAATGCACTTATGAGCTCTCAAAATGTAGCATTTGAGTTTGTTTTTTATGATGTCAAAAGTGTTTGTATCATATTTGATACTACAGGTCTATAGTCCTTTATGATTTGTATCATATTTGATACTACAGGTCTAAAATAAATGTTTTTGTAATGTTAAAACCGACTTGATTTTTTATTTTTTTTCAAAATGTTATCCCACGATTTTGTAACCCTATTTTTTACACCCAGTGCCAATCTCTATGTAATCCTGGGCACTACACTCCCTCTGCCAACCTAGGGAGGCCAGGGCCGAGCTCATGCCTCCTTCAATGCATGAGAGCTAACTGACCTTCTTATCACCTGACAGGGGAGAGTTTCCCTGGTTGGACGTAGCGCGTGGAAGGAACACGTTATTCCAACCAGTTCCTTTCCCCTCCATCAGGCGCCCCGGCTGGCCAGGGGGGAGGCAGTAAAAAAAAAAAAAACGACTTGAAATACCCCTTTTAATACCCCTTGTATCAAATATGATACAACAAATAAATGATACAAAGGAATGTTAAAAAAAATAAAACAAAATCAAAAATGTTTTAAGACCCAATAAAGTGTCCCTTTTCAAAATTTTGGAATTTTCTGACCTTTCCTTCATAGTTCAGGTTCTAGAGGGAAAGAACCCTGATTGTGAATAGCAATTTAAAAAAAAACACACATCTGTATTGATAGTAAATGTTAAATACATGTGACATTTCACATTACCAAACATATAGATTCACTTTCCAACACATGGTAAAAAGATTAATAAGTAGAGACAAAGCAGAGCAGATATAGTTTAAAGTATTTATTAACACAATTGTATTATTGTCTCCGCCAGGCCGAAAGGCATGGCGAGAGAGTATGTTTTGCCCCCTGTCCGTCCGTCCGTGTGTGTGTGTGTGTGTCCGTCCGTGTGTCCGTCATTCTGTCATTTTGTGTACAGCTAATCTCCGGCACCGTTGATCGCAACGAAACTGTGCACACACACTCCCTGGATGCCAGAGCAGAACCTCTGCCCCAAATCTTTCAAATTAACCTTTTATAGCGCCACCAGGAGGCCGCTTTTTGCAAAACACACTTCTTGACAGTACTCCTACAGATTTTATCCAAATATCACGCAATATCACATTCCCACTAGGCCGAGGAAGAAATGCCACTTGAAAATGTTCAAATCAGCCTCATGGTGGCGCTATAAATGGACGATTTATGTTTTTAACTATAACTGCACCGATCTGCATGAAACTTTGCACGCACACTCCCTAGAGGCCAAGGAAAAACAACTGACCTGCATTTTTCACATTTGCCTTTCATAGCGCCACCAGGAGGCCGACTTATGTAAAACACATTCTTTGATATTAAGCCTTCAGAATTTATCCAAATTTCACGCACATCGGTACACTTGATCTCTATAGTCATGCGATCACGATGATGTGATCACGATGGATCTTTTAAAATGTTCATATTCCATCCTGATTGGCTAACATTGACATCTAAAGTTTGCAGGAGTGGCCCGTTTTGAACAAAATGCCACAAATCATGAATGCAGCGTCCGATTGCGACACTTTGCACGCACATCGGCACTACATTGAAGAACAAATGCCACCCTTTTAACATTGCCCTATTATAGCGCCACCATGAGGCCAATTTTGCAACACTTTTCTTTTTTATATTACTCCTACAAATTCAAACATCATGCAAATCGGTACACATATAGTCAAGTGATCAAGATGGTTCCATCCAATTTTTCATATTCCATCCTGATTGGCTAATTCCGAACATTGCTGCCCCACAATAACCTACCTGACCTGGCGGAGACCTGTGCTCCAAGGAGCACTTTTTCTAGTTGGTACCTTTACTGTAAGCAACACCATCAATATATTTGGTATAATGTCCTATCAATTATTTTTATTTTAGTAATTGTTATTATTATGATTATATATGTAACAATATTATGGTTATATTTTAAGATTATATATATGGTTAATTATAGTTATTAGAGATAATTATACAATTATATATTATGGTAACTATTACAATGCCTGTAAACAGTTTATTATTGACAGATACATTAATGATGTATAATGGTTATTATTATTACTACTATGACTGGTATTATCCCAAATTATATTCTAACCTTTAAGTAATTCAATATTTTCCAGGGTGAAGCAACAAACCTCCTATTTCAGCCAATTTAGGAGTGCACAGGAAACAATTCTTGCACCGACCCCTTTGTTAAAAAAGGCGATCAAGCAAGCTCCTGGTAAATATATTAAACAAACTAATAAATGTAGAATTATGAAAAATGGGTAGAAATTTTAGGGCTGCAACTATATTGATGAAGTGAATTATCTCAAAGTGTATATTGTAGATATTTATTCTTTTATTTTTTCAATGAATCAATGTGTAATGTTTTCCATACATTTTTTGGATTACATTTATTAGTTTAATTAAGAAAGAAGCCCTATTTTAATGCGTATATATTGGCTATTTAAAAAAAAAATTGGAATAAAATACAAATTTTTGCTTTAACTAATTTAGTTCAAATAAGTGTTACAGCCTTACACCCCTAAAAAATGGTGAGTTAAAACATTTACAACATGCACATGTAAATATGAGGTAGTGGGTCATGAAAAGGCAGTATACTATCAAAAATAGTTTGTTATGCATTTGTTAGAATTGGGTACTACCAGTTCACGAGCCACAACATAAATGGAATGAAATTATCGTATAAAAATGACAATTATTCACAAAGAACATTCCTGAAAAGTAGAAATTGGTTAAAGACAAAATAAAGGCAGTGCTGGACGGCTTCTGAAAAACAGGGAAACAAGTGTTAGTGTTCTTTTCAAACAAATGCTTTCCAATCAAACATTATGAAAAAAGACAAAACAATGCTACAATATGAATAATACTAGCAACCAGAGATAAAAGGTGAGATTTGTTTGGCTGCTGTGTAATGGGAGATCCAAAGTATAGGTGTGGTTACGATGAGGCCCGGTCACCTTTGGTTTAGAGGATAGGGTTGGTGATTGTGTCGTTCCATTGTTTGTGATCCAAGCATAGAATTTGTCCTCCAAGTCGTTCCATTGTTTGTTCAATGTTTGCAATCTGTATTTTTTGAAGAGTGGCACCGGAGAATGACGTAGCGTTGGCTATGAATAGTTCATACCGTCAAACGATCATCTCTGGTGACCACTACTTGGGCAGCTGATTCACATGTTCCAGTGATATATCCAATGACAGGGTTGGTGATCAAGAGGTTCCATTGTTCGCAAACCGTTTGTTATTTAGTGTGGCAGATGAGACTTTGCGCTGGAGTGGCACCAGAGAATGATGTAGCTTTGGCTATGAATAGTTCATACCGTCAAACGATCATCTCTGGTGACCACTATTTGGACAGCTGATTCACATGTTCCAGTGATATATCCAATGACAGGGTTGGTGATCAAGAGGTTCCATTGTTTGCGATCCTTTTGTTATTGATATTGTTATTTTGCAGATGTGATATATTAGAGCAGGTCAGAATGCGTTTGGTGGGAAAGAGCACAATGTCCTTGAAACTAAGGTCTACATGGTTCCAGTGTTTGCAAGCTTGTCTTGCAGGCTATGCACTAGTCCTGATCGGAGGATAATACGCAATACACAGGATCATGGTAGCTGTAGTACGTACGTAGTACTCCAGACTGTAGACATTGCTCTGGTCTTGAGATGTAAATGTGATCCAAGAGCGTGTTTTTGTCTGTAGTCTTCTCCTTGATCAGTTGTGTGTATCCTCTGGACTCGAGCAGCATCGCTATCGGAGTATCTACACTGGCCAGTAGATTTTCGTTGAAATCACCACAGACTACGATGGGATGGTGGTCCATCACTTCTAAGGAGTCCAGAAGCGCCTTCAGATTGTCCATGAACGGGCCATCGTAACGTGGTGGTCTGTACACTGCAGCTATCAGAAGCTTGACAAGGGACTTATCTTGACGACCACAAACTCGAGGTTTGTCACATTGTGTAGGTAACGCTTTTCACATGCCTGGAAATGGTCCTTCACATACACAGCGACGCCACCGCCATTCTGTTCTGCACGTTCAGGAAGGCTGGAGTACGAGATGTGCTTGTTGCGGCTGAACATGGTGTATCCATCCAATTGGAGACTGTCAGCCACAAAGGAGCCGGTGAGATGCGTCTCGGTCAAGCACAGGACATCTGCATGGGTCAGTTCGTGATGTGTTTTGATGTCCTGAATGTGTGCCGGTAAACTTTGCGTGTTGTGATGGACAATCGCGAGTGTTTGCGCCTGGCCTGTCGTCTCTTGATACTTCAACATAACACTGTCCAGTGAGGCGGTCTTCATGGATTCCAGGGCAGCTGTGATTGCAGGATCAGCATAGATTTTCTTCGCATCGAAGTCAATGATGTGCAATCCTTGCAATGACGTTGTCCTACTGAGGGCAACGTAGGCCATGCCTGGTTGGAAGATCCGTTTCAAGGAAACCACTGCAGATTGTGTAGTCATGCCTAGGACTTTGTGAGCTGTGCAAGCATATGCCAACTTGATGGGAAATTGCCTACGAAGCGTGTTATCGCTCAGGTGTTCCTCATATCTCTCGACGTACTCTTGTGTAGTGCCAGGTGTAGTTTTCCGGTATTTCTGTCCTGCTTCAAGCTTGTCTACTACAAGCCAAAGCTTGGCTACTCTACTCCCGTCCTTGTTTACCTGCATCTCTACACTATCCATCTTGCCAAATGTCCCGTTCACAAGGCCATCCTCCACATCTATGTTCCTGATGATCACGATTGGGGCGCCTTCTGCAACCTGCAAGTTGTCAAGAAGATCGTTCTGCTCTCCTGTACAGGGACTGGCAAGTCGAGTCTTGTGGTTATGGACTTGCTTGTAGTCTTCCGCGGGTATGTTGACGATGTGGCTGTGGAGCGCAGACAAAGATTTGGCGTTGTGTTCAGACACCTCTTTGTTGGTTGCGAAGATGTGCACAACATCCTTAGGACAACGTTCACGCACAGTCACTCTCTGAGCAAGGAGTGCTTTGTCTGCGTCACTCAGCGGATCCTTCTTCGCTTTGACTCTCAACCTATTCAGAAGCTCTGCGTAGGGCACATCATCTTTCTGTCGCATGATCTCGGTCAACGTGATCATCTGAAAGTGTTCTGGCAGAAGGTCCGGTTTGCCTTCCTCGAGCACGCAGAGCGGTTTCCCACTTGACGTTGGAGGGAGCTGGTAAAAGTCGCCTACTACAAGTACCGACATGCCGCCGAATGGTCTCTTACTGCCTTTAATCTCTTGCAGTCTCCAGTGGATGTAGATAAACATAGCCTTTGAAATCATCGACACCTCATCTATGACGATGATCTCCGCATTTCCCAGCTTTGCCCTCACGTCATCCAATTTGTTTCCCAGTCCTATGTAGGGTGGTTTCAGTTTTCTTGGCAACTTCAACAGGGAATGCAGTGTGTTTCCCGCGATGTTGTATGCCGCAGTTCCTGTAAACGCAGACAGCAGCACTGTGGGCATGGATGCATCTGTCTCTTCAAACAGTCTGGGGAGTTGACGGAGAATCCTTGTTGCCTCACCGTAGATGCACTTGATCAGGTGTGATTTGCCAGTTCCAGCACCCCCAGTGACAAAGAAGACGAAGGGTTCGGGTTTCTGGTCGAGTACGCTCTTGAAGCACCATTCACGTACAGAGTGAAAGATGGAGGCTTGAGTCCGGTTGAGGTTTCGACACATTGAACGCAGATAATCGAGGCTCATTTGCGGAGCCGATACCCTGTGACCAACAATTGTACCCACCTCTTGACAACTGAACTCTGGGACGTCATCTTGTTCGTCATCTGCCTGTGGATCTTGATCTTGTTCGGCAAGACATTCCATCCGCTCGAGCTCATTTTCTGGGGCAATGTTGGCCCACGCATCTTCCGCAGGGCTGGTGTGGACTGGCCTTAAAACTGTTCTGTGTAACAGTTGGCCTGAAAACTTTTAGAAATGTTGCTTAATTTCCACTGTACAGTGATTAAATAATCCAATTTTTTTTTTTCCAAAGTTTCAAAACGTTATCACAAAGACAAAACTGACCAGTTTGACTTGACTGTACACCTCTGGGTCTGCAATGTCCTCCAACACCGGCCTGGCTGTATGACTGCCCTTAGCTAAGCAGTTGAAAAGAGTTTTGGAGAGGAATGCTGGTGAAGGACCTCCGTGGACAAGACTGACAGCAATGGCGACACCAGCAAGGAAGTACTTGTCCTCTCCATGCGCTGTAAAATCAATGTGGTTGAAAGCCAACAAAAACATTTGTTAGAAACCTTTAACACCCCTCACTGACATTGTGGGTGGTACCATGGCAGTATTAAGCTCTATGTGTGTAGGCCCACATGCGAGCCAGATTTACATTTGCTATTATACTTAACCCATTTAGACCTGAGGCCGATTTTAAAAACAACTTATAAATCCTAACTTAATTTTTCAGAAAATCACACATTAAAAAATAAAGATTCCTAGTGCTATATACATAGCAAGCTCTAAAATGACAGATGCTTTTAAAGGAATAACATGTAGGCTTTCCTGGTCTTGATGGGTGAAGGACTACATTATTTCATACACTCAAAACAAAATTACCTGCAGCATTTAGTGCCAAATTGTGGCTTTGATCACCCCCCTCAAACATGGGGCTCAACACCAAGGCCTCCATCAGTAGACAGAGAAATTCCCTCCTCGGCCCTCCCAAATCCACTGCCTCCTCATTCCGCCCAAGATCATCGGAAAACTTAATGTTCATGGTGGCGTTGGGGTTGTACGTTGTCCTCCTGAACCCGCGGAACGCACCATCTAGAACTGCTGCACGGTTGATGTTGAACTTACAGCGAGCCTGTGTTGTTATTTTTGTAGCCAACTCTACTAGAATGTCCTTCACACAGACTGGTTGGGCTGCATGGGCACTGAAAAACAAATTATCATGATTAGCAATTTCATAGTTTCTGCATTCAAATAATGCAGGGGTAAGCCTAGACTTGTTTAAACCAAAGACCACTTCACCATTTCTAAACGTATTAATGCAGTTTTTTTTCCATCATGTAGTTTTCTGAACGGTTCATGAGGGAGAGACAGCAGACGTAAACTGTCACATCTTATAATGAGCATTAGTGAGGGCCATTTATTAAGTTAAGGGGTGAGGTGCTCTTTTAAGCCTACACTGTGTTGCATTACAATAGACATTGAACATGGGATAAACTTGCAGTGATTAGTAAGTTTGATTGATCAGGTCCCATCAAAAAACTTACTGTTCAGTTTCAAGGCTAGCGATTATTGCACGGTTGACGTCTTCCTCGTCCGATGATAAGTCATATAGCTCTTGCGTCAACGCCACATATGTGTCATATTCCGATGAGGAGGCAAGGTGGGAGCTGGAGGCCATGGCACTAGAAGGAACACCACTGGCAGACACTTCTTGGCTGAAGGGAGCACCGAAGACGGTTGAAACACTGGAGGAAGTAGAGCCTCCAGTGTTGGACAGGAAAGGGCCTCCATGTCTGGATGGTGTGGAGCTATGGGTAGAGACGGTATTGTGAGTGAGGGAACGGGTGCACCAGTCATGATGCTAGGTTTTCAATGTAATTGGTCCCAGGACCAAGGGTGATCTTTTACAAGGGTCTCAGGGACATTTTATGAGTCCCACAAAATAAAAAATCAGCGTTTAACTTGTTTCATCTTATATGGTTATATTCAGGTAGAAATGTATATAAACACAATTCGAAATCAGACAACTTTTAATATCTGCAAAGTATGTGCAAACATAGAACAGTGCTGAGTCCTTTCTCAATAATGTGCGTCACACGTAGGATGCAGGCCTAAGGGCATCTCTGGTGATCATCTAGGTAGTTGGCGGGTAGTTGCGGTGTCATATTGCATAAAGGCATACCTGCAAGCCGTGTCATCTTACCCAAGCAGAACGCAATCATCCTCTTTTGGGCTTTCATCCTCTGCAGTGTCCTGAGGCTGATAGGCTCTGGCTGTAGATCTGGTGCTGGGACCGGGACCCTGGAACCCACTGGACTGGGACTCTGTGAACTCACTGGACTGGTTGTAGGCTCTGGCTCTGGCTGTAGATCTGGTGCTGCGACCGGGACCCTGGAACCCACTGGACTTGGACTCAGTGAACTCACTGGACTGGTCGTCGTCTACATCGTCGGTATCGCTTCCACCTTTCACCTTATCAAAAGATAAGGGTGGGGGGGGGGGGGGGGGGGGGGGGAGAATAGGCTTTGGATCATACAATTCTAAGTTCCTAAGATGTCAACATTAACTATGATATTAGTTAAAGGGCAAATGCAGATCAAAAAACAAGTCCACTCACAAGTATAGTCTGGTCTGGTCGCACATAAAAGGCCTTCGACCTGTACACTTTGTGTAGCATGTGACCATCCATTAGCTGGCCGTCTCTGAGCTTTGGTTTGACCAATTTGTTTCCACACGCCATTATAAACTCCAGGCTGAAAACATGACAATAGATTAAACAAGGATAATCAATTATATTTAAATGCAACAAAGTGTCACCGTTTTGAAATTTAAACCTAAATAGCTCATCTTAAAGGGCCATTTCACCCCTGGAAGAAGTTTTCGGTCTTTTAATGAAGTTTAGGAGTCAAGAAACAAGATCCTGGGTTTTTTTTTGTGAATAATCTGTGTTTTTAGATATCTAGTAATCTTCGCAAACGTCGTGACGTTATTTGCATCATGAGAGATTGGTCTCATTCCTTTCCGCACTACATGTCTCGGCGTGTCTCAGTCAGACCAGCTCAAAAGACAGCCCCAATGGTGTGTCCGTAACACTTTGTTCAACCTTCTTTCCCCACTCGGCCACTCCCATTAGCTGTGGCCCCCTTGTAGAGTGTGGCATTACTTTACCTGAGTTATCTTCTGATAGTTGTACTTGAATGTTGACATGAAATAATAATCCTGTGTAGTGTTTCATAAGCGCAAGCTTGAAAAAAAAATACAGCGTGGAGTAGCAGCGCTGGTAAACAAACACCGTCACGAAAGGCTAGGATCATAATACCAAGGATGTGACAGTGATGTCAATACTATGCGACACGGAAGTGAAACTGCATGAAGATACTAAGGATTTGCAGGGATATGACATCACTAACGAATCCTTGGACATATATGTAACTAGTTGAACGTGTGCGAGGACAGCCAGTGTTGCCAGATATTGTGAGAGAAATAAGCAGCCAGGTCTATGAAAACAAGCCCAAAAGAAAAATAACTATGCCAAGAGCACTTTACCTAGACATGGGATATTATATATTTGAAAATTGCTGATCTACAAGCTCACAACGCTTCGCAACCCATTGTGAGCTTGTAGATCTGCTATTTACAAAAAAATCTTCAGGGGGAAAAAGTCCAAAATGTGGATTTTTTTATTTATTTTTTGCAAAATATTTTTATTTGCTTTTCAAAATGTGGAATATTTTTGACACATATTTGTTAGGGGCTCCCTGCCACAAATTATAATTTCAGATGGGGGTCTGTGGAAAAATACATGAACATGTTTGAGAACCACTGGTTTAAACAGCAATCAAAACATTTGGAAACAAGCCCAAATATCAACTACATTTTAGAAAGAAGCCGCTTATAATAAGCAGACATGGCAACACTGGCATGCTGTTTGGATGTTATTGTTGGAGATCACACCCACATGCGACCTCCCCTGCCACAAGGAGGTGCAGTGCACCAAAGCATTATGGTCATTGTAGTAATGCAGCAGTCCAGTCAAACCCTAGTCAAACACACAGATTTCATAATTTTTCTGGCCATAGGTTGCAAATTTTAAATTGCGCTACTGTTATCTACTACAAATACTATTACCATTGAGTGATTGCAGTTTCTTCCAGGGGTGAAATGCTCCTTTAAGTTTGACTGGAAATAATCCTTAAATTTGTTTTAAAAAAAAGTGTTTTATGAATTAAAATATATATATTATGATTCATGATCAACTACTGTAGGTAGACCGGGGATGGTTGTCAGACTTTTTACTCTGATTTGAGTTACTCATCAACAACACATCTGATGATAATCACTCCTACATTAGAAGGAAGCTTAAGGTCTTGGCTTGAAATGGGTATAACCTTTTTCCGCAGAACTAATTCTATCAGGAAGTTTTTAGCCATCAAAGTCACTTTGACACATTGTGACAACAAACCCCATACCGGGGTATCTTGTCACAATGCACAGGGTTGATTGTCCGTATAGTTAGGGATGTTTCACTTTCAAAAAAACTTTGGGTCATTTTATCGTCTACTCAGGCTTTTGTGAGCCCCCCAGACCGTTTTTAAGTTGCTTGATTTAGTATTTAGATATTTGATAATCATTTTATCAGACACGCCCCCTATCTATACAAACCCATTATAACTTCAAACTCCATTTTTAACCTGTTAGATTCAACACCCGTCCTTGTTTCTGCTGACTCACCCTGCCCTCCTAATACGTGAGGGGGCCGTGTTTTTTCGATTACTTTTTTCATTTATTTTATTTAATTATTTCATTGTATTAATTTTTTTTCATTTAAAAAAAAATTCAAAATACATTAAAAAAATTATCGAAGAAACACGGCCCCCTCGCGTATTAGGAGGGCAGGGTGAGTCACCAGAACCAAGGACGGGTGTTGAATCTAACTACTAAGTTCGACTCCCGATCCCGACGGACTTTGCTGCGTGTCACTTCCATCTCTCTCTCCCCATTTCCTCTCAGACTACTGTATACTATCTAATAAAAGGCAGATAAAGCCAAAAACAATTATATAAAAAAAAAATCTTAATGTAACAAATTATTACGTTATTATATTATGCAAAAACCCGTTATTGCGCTATCGCTCATGATTTTATTACATTATGAGCTTTTATGACATTTAGTTTATTATATTATGAACTGTTATTACGCCGTTATTACATTATGAGTTGCTACAAGGTGCTCTATATCACCAAGATGGCCGCCAGGGGAGAGGGGCGGGTTTCTTATAGTAATTTCTCCCCATTATGTTCAGTTGTGTGTGTTCAGAGATGTTATTAATAATTGGAAATTAAAAATGTATGTTTCCTGCATTTTTGGGTGAGCGGGGAACATAGAACCTTTTTTTTGTTAATGGAGAACATAGAACCTTTTTTGGGGTAAACGGGGAACATAGAACCTTTTTTTTAGGTAAAAGGGGAACATAGAACCCAGGGAACATAGAACCTTTTTTGGTAAGTGGGGAACATAGAACCTTATTTGCGGGGAACATAGAACCTGGGGAACATAGAACCTGGGGAACATAGGTACGGTCCCAATGACGCATGGCATCAAAATGAAGCTAATGACTTCCTGATTTAAAATATAAAGTGATGACCCCACGGCCATGGATGTAACAAGTTGAAACACTCAGGTCTAAGTACCCATATTGTTCTTAAAACAGCATTTTAATCCGGTCACTTTTAACTTGTTACATCCATGGCTGTGGGGTAAGCACTTTATATTTAAAATCTTGAGAAATGTCCAAAACCAGGAACAAATTGCTTCATGACGCGTGACTGACAAGCGTTATCTGAACCATGGCTACGAAGAGCCCTATGCATCATTTTCTCTGTGCTCCATTAGTTCTACCTCACGTCATCAGGGATTTTGGGCCCAAAAGCGTCACGGATTTGTGAGAATATGATGGACTGCTCCCAGGTTTTCTTGAATTCGAAGGCACTCAGGATGTGGCCATTCTCATGGAGGAACTCTTTCGCCCCTTGCTTCACCACGAAGGCCCATGTGGGGTCTGGCAACAAGATGACGTCTTTATGAAAAGAGTCATGGTGTTCCACAGGAACATGTCTGAAAGATAGGAGTACAATATTGGCATTATTAACTCATTCACTGCCACTGACGTAAAAAACGTAATTTGTCCCGTTTACCAATCCTGCCACTGACGTAAAAAACGTAATTTTATTTTTTTCAAAAAAAATATTTTTTTTATTTTTATTTTTCAAATTTGACCCAAAGACCAAGGAGATATGATTGTTTAAAGATCTACACTCCCATCCACTTCCTTGTTAACTTAAAACTTAAAAATTCTGTATCTCGGCTCCTGAGTACTTTTTTTTTTCAATGAAAAATCTCTGGCAGTGGGCAAACGCGGCCAGCAATAATTGTGGCAGTGAATGGTAAATGCACCATTCTGTATCAGGCTAATTGTATGGTGGTCTTAATTCATAGGGTCATGCACATCACATTATGATTAATTCTTCCACTCGCACCTGATTAGAATTAGGGAGACAATAGGCCATATTGGAAGGAAATTGGGCCTCTTCCTTCACAGATGTTGCCAATGAAGGCTCTGCATTGATACCAATGAAGGCTCTGTTCCATTAAGTGTAGCACAGTGGTTCTCAAACGTTTTAATTGCAAGGACCCCCATAACTCCAAGAGTGTACAAAGGGAACCAAATGGACCTTACGGGTCCATTTGTACACTCTCAGAGTTACACACCCACAAGGGGCCATTTTGAACCCCCTCAAGTATTTCCAGTGAGCCATCAGCACCCCGAATCCGTTTGACCAGAATGGAACAGAGCCTAAATGGCTCTATGCACAGCACCCATATTGTAAAGACATTCACAGGTGTTGCCAATGAAGGCTCTGTTCCATTCTGGTCAAAACAGAGTCAGGGTGCTGATATCGTGCATGTTGGCTCACTGGAAACACTCTGCTACACCATGGGTCTCAAAGTGTGGTCCAGGGACCCTAATGGTTGCTTGAGGGGGTTCCAAATGGCCCCTTAGGGTGTGTAACTCTGAGCGTGTACAAATTGAACCAAATGGACCAGTAAGGGTCCATTTGGTTCCATTTGTACACTTTCAGAGTTACAGGGGTCCATGAAATTAAAAAGTGTGAGAACCACTGTCCTACACTAAATGGAACAGAGCCTTCACTAGCTAACTCAAGATGACGAACAGAAGGTGCATTACTCATTTTAAACTCAACCAGTACATAGAAGTGTATCTGAAAACATTTGTGGTGAGAAATAAGCAAAGTAGTAGGCTACGTAAACATATTTCACACTGCCCTTCTAGCTCCTTCTCCCTCGGTCTGCGTGAGTCGCTACGATAGACTACTGTACTAGTAGGCCGACTGTCTGCCACCTAAAGTCAGCACAGCCAGAACCGGGAGAGAGCACTTTAGTTTACCACGCATATTGCGAGTGGCTGATGGCTCACAATAAGAACCATGTCGAGAATCTGCCCTTTGCCGACTGCACTAAAACTAGCGGCCCACGTTCACAAAGTACACTGACCGCTCATTTATAGCATACTTACGTATTTGGTAGTATTTGAACATTTAATATTCTTACCTTGTCGCCCTCCTCCTCCTGTTCCCACCTGCCCATGACGCAAAGTTTTGGCGTGCGCCAAAGCGCATTGATGAGGATGTCGGCGCCGGCAGTATGGTCTGCTGTGGCTGCGCTGATGGACCGCTGCCAGGCCTACCTTCTGCTGAAGGAAAGAGGGAGAATATCTCCCCTTCTGAAGAAGCAAAGTTTCTACTGGCTTGTTCACGAGACTCCACGACACTTGGCCGTGTTGACATGAAACTAGTTATGAGGCCCGCAGCTTCATTTAGCTGGTCTAGTTCGCTTCTCCTCCTCGCCATTTTTGAAGGAACTTGTAGCTATCACGCCTAGCGTTCATCAGGTCACAGGTGCACATAATCAACTACTGATTATAATTGCCTTGCCTTCTTGTTCTTCTCCCCAAGACCAACACAGCAAGATATGTCATCTCACGTATCTGCGTGAAGTGGGCGGGCGTATTTTTAAGAGACCGGAAGCAATGGAAGAGTGAACGTCAACACAGCTTCTGAACCATCATTTATCTCCATGGTCCCTGAAGTAAATATTGGACCCGATCGTCACAAGCCACACAACATTGGCAAGATTATCATACTAAACTACTTAGGAGATATTTGTAGGATTTGTGTAAATGGCCGAAAAATACACGGACCTATGTCTCCTCCAGTGGCTCCAATCGGGATAGTGTATCTTCCTAAATTAACCATCTTTGTTCTCCCTTTCCTTTTTTCTTTTTTGCAAGAAACGCATCTAGGAGGTGCATTGCGCCACCTACTGTGCCGGAATGTGTAAAATCTGGTGTTGGCGCAGCTATACCGTAGTTAAAAAAAATAAGAATCAGTACGCATCATAATTTGTATGCATGGGGACTCATTTTAAACAAGCTTAGTGCTTTATGAGTTATCCAGTTTAGTAGACCTTGTATTGTGAATTGTAGGCTACTTCCATGTACTGTCATTACACTATAGCAGCTTTGAACATGAATGAAAATAATAATAATATGATAATAAATATTATTATTATTATTATATCAAAATTATAATAATAATGTCATGATCAAGCTCTCGTCCTCAGTAAGCTGAATGGCTTGCAGTTTGAAAGAGGTTTCTAGGTGTAAACAGGGCGGTTCTCAACCAAAGGTGTGAATTGAGTCGAGAGACAATGAACTGAAATTATGGATAAATGTCATCCATACTGGTATGTATTTAAAATAAATCATTTTGATGTACCACATTCACATTATTAATTTGTTGGCAAAAGCATGAACTTATAAATATCAAAGAAATGTACTTTAAATATATATATATATATATTTTTTTAATGTATAAACCAAACATCCCACAGATAAAGTATGTATTTTTATAAGGAGCTACAAGTAGCTGTACAAAAAGGTTAGATGGAAAAAAGAGCGTTATAGCGTAATACTGGAAGCCATGTGATCCATGGCTGCAAGAGCGGTTTGTTTACATTCTAATAAGAGCGCATGGCTCATTTGCATACAACTTTACCGTATTGATTTGATCCCACTGTTGAGCAGCCTTTATAGGCTAGACTAGAGTCAATTAGACAGACAACAGAGATGTTAATCAAATAAATTGCGGTCTGATATGCAAAACACCTTTCACCCGGGGGAGAATGCATTTGAATAACGCATTGGATAATGTTTTAAACCATAGTATATGTTAGCCTACCCTAGAGAAGGGGTCTTCAACAAGGGGTCCGGGACCCCAAGGGGGTCTTCAGAGTTACTACAGGGAGTCCGCAAAATCTATGTCTCTTTTTGTATTTTTTACACTAACCACTTGAACCCCATGCAGCATCCCTATTCTGGGGGTGAACATTCACCGAAAATAGCCGATCTACAAGCTGACCACCTGCATGCATTGTCAGCTTGTAGATCTGCTATTTCTGGTGAAGAAGTTTGGCATAGAGGCAAAAGATCCACCAAGTACAGAGTCAAATGTCAAGTTACTAGTATTGAGTGTTCATATGTGGTTAAATGTCTGGAAAATACACAACATCAACATGAATCCAAAATATGAAAAAGCGTGTAAATAAACCAAATAAACAGAGAAAAAGATCGATTTGAAGAACACTGATGATAGAGCGGTCAAACAAGTCTATGAAGCTATGAAAAAGTTGAAATCTGTAACACATATACAATGTAGTTGGGGGGTTCCCTGTGTGGGATAAGCCCAAGCCACCCCCTATTTTTTTGTGTTTATTGAGCTATACTTTGTTGTTTATTTCATGGTATTACAAGTTAAATAGTTAAAAAGAGAGAGTTCATGCTTAAAGTGTATTTCATTTCTGTCATAATGCTTTCTGTAATGTTAGTCTTACTAAAATAGTCACTGTGTTCCAATCCTGCCAAAGATAACACATACAGAGCAATAGCTCCGCCGCGCCACAAGGGGGCATTACACTCCAGTGAGCGCTACAGGTTTCTGTCAGTCAAAGAGAAGGATCCAGTACATCCTGTCATTGTAATGAAGCAGACTGGACAGAAACGTGCCTAATTCATGTTTATGTGTTTTAAACTGTCTTGTTGCAGGTGAGATATGATAAAGTGGGTTAACTGAGACACATGAAGTAGAATATGACCAGGGGATATTTTGATGGTGGAAAAGTTGGCCGTTTTGACTCCACAATGTTTGTTTGGTAGTAATTGTCCTCCATGATGGCAGCTTAGCTTAGCAGCTTAGCTTAGCCTACTAGCTTAGCAGCTAAAGCTAACTTCAGGTAGTGACTACAGAGGCCCCAAGCTGCTACTGTGTGACTCTTGCTGTGAATAATTAATTCATTCTACCCCACAATAATAGTAATACTATGTTGGAACAGAACTATTTGGTGCCATTTATGTTATTTTGTGTAAAACTGATATTTGTATGAATGTGATGTTATTTCTGTTTATGTATGATTCAGTATGTCCAGTTACAGTATAATGGGTCAGTCAAAGAGAAGGATCCAGTACATCCTGTCATTGTAATGAAGCAGACTGGACAGAAACGTGCCTAATTCATGTTTATGTGTTTTAAACTGTCTTGTTGCAGTAAAAAGATGAACAACTCAAATCACACTGATATGGACTCCTTCATTCATTCAAGTGTGTAACAAAATTGGTGTCTGAAGTGGGATCAGCGGTGCTACTGGGAAGCAGTGAGGGATCACAGACGCAACACACAGACCATGGAGCTGGAACAACTGCACGATCGGCTGAGTGAGATCCTGGTGCAGTTGAGGTTCGAGCAGCTACAAGAGGTGTGTGTGCCAGCTAAAATCCCAACTGAGAAACTGACCAAAAAGCACACGCTGATCAGAACAATAAGTGAAGCAGTGGATGCAGTAATCGAAAGTGAAGATGAGCTGGTGGCACATGCTTTCCTGGACCGTTTAATAGCATGTGCTGAAGAGGAAAAAAAGAAAAATGCACAGGTTGAAGGGAATAAGGCCAGTCAAGATGCTGCAGCATTGGCCAGTCTACAAGGACAATATGCAGACATGCAGCTCAGCTTCCAAGCCTCTACAAAAATAATGGAGGAAGAAATGGCTAGGCTGACAAACAGAATGACCAACCCCAACCAGGTGCCCAGTCCGCTAATTACCTCATCAGTAGTCCAGCCAACCGAGGTAACTATGCGTAGGGAATTTAGAATTAATGGCCAAATTGGGGAAAGGGGTCAGAAGGACAAGTTGTCATACTCTAACTTGACCCATCAAATTGAAATGGGACGGAAAAGAAATCACTGTGAGGCAGAAATTATTGAGGCCGTTGTCAGAGCCATTAGCCCAGGTCTAAGCCTCCGTGATATGTTAGAGCTCAAAACAGACCTCACCCTCCCCCAGCTTCGTACTATACTAAAGGGCCATTACAAAGAGGATAGCTCCACAGACCTCTATCACAGGCTGATAAATATCACCCAAGATCATAACGAGTCCCCGCAGAACTTCTTATTCAAGGCGATAGAGCTCAAAGAAAGAATCCTGGCAGCATCAAGAGAACCAGGTGCAGATGAACAGTACAGTCCTGAATTGATACAGAAGAAGTTCTTGAGAGCTGTGGGCACAGGGCTAGTTAATGATAATATAAAATATCAGATCAAAAGCTGCCTCGATGATCCCACAGTGACTGATGACATTCTGATTGCTAAAACCAATGAAGCAGCCAGCCTTGAGTGGGAAAGACAGCAAAAATTCAGAAAGAACAGTAGAGAGGCCAAAGTGAGAGAAGTAAGAACAGAAGTGCAACCAGTACAAGAAGCGTCCATTGGAGCAGTGGGTGGGCGTGAACAGTCATCCTTCACACCTACCAAAGACAAAATGGTTAAAACACAACCAACAGTGACTCGCAACGATTCAGAGCTCCTTGATATCATTAAACAACTAAAAGAGGAAATCGCTGAAATAAAGGGTGCCATGCAGGAGTCACACAGACCGTTCCCTCAGCACCGTCCCAGTAGGAAACGGGGCTGCAGAGACTGTCAGGACAACAACAGAGGAGAGGAGTGTAACCATTGTTTCAGATGTGGACAAAGTGGTCACCTGTCCAGGGGATGTAGGATCCGGAACAAGCCCACAGACAGGTCAGAGCAGGTCGATATGTCAGCTAGCACTGTAACACCCCTCCCATCCCCCTCAGTTACAGAACCTAGCCAGAGTCAGCACCAAAAAGATGTTTACAAGCTAATCACTGACAGCATTCAACATCTAGAGACAAAATTGGCAGCTAACACACAAGACAAGGGAAAAGAAGTCGTCTGTGTCAGTCTCCTCTCCCCAAAACGAAGAGCTCAGCTCCTTAATCTGATTGGAAAGAAATACATGATCACCTGCCAGTTTGATGGAGTGAAGACCAGAGCCTTGTGGGACACAGGGTCGCAGGTATGTCTCATAAATGAGAAATGGAGACAACAAAATATTCCCCATACCACAGTTAGTAGTATATCTGAGATCCTGGGGCCTGGTATCTTAGATGGGAGGGCAGTGAACCAGACACCAATCCCTTTCTCTGGGTGGGTTGAAATAAAATTCAGGTTACCTACAGAAGAGGCCACACATTTAGAGCTTTTAGTGCCAGTTTTAGTAGCTCATGAAGATGGGGTGGCAGAGGAGCCAATCATTGGGTTTAATGTAATTGAATATCTGTTGGGGAGAGGCATAGAACCACCACATGTGGTGACAGAGGCAGTCAGCACAGCATTCTCCTTCGACTGTAAGAAAGCTGAGGTTTTTGTTAAAGTGATGAGAAGTGGAGAGGACAGACTAGGAGAAGGCACAGTGAAGGCAGGGAGAGAGCTCACTACAATTCCAGCTGGGCAAACAAAAGCTGTTAAGTGTAGTGTAAGAGCAGGCCCACTCCCTGATTGCCAAGATGTCCTAGTTGAGCCAGATTTCCATTTCCAGTTACCAGAGGGGTTGGAGTTCAAGGAGAGTGTAGTGAGTCTACAGCGAGGCCCCTGGTCCCGCATCACCATCCCTGTCACGAATAACACAGCCCATGACATCTTACTGCCACCAAGAACTGTACTCGGGCAGACTCAGATGGTCAAGACTGTATACCCAGCCGACACAAGACCAGTCGAAATAATTCAGACCCAAACAATGATACTCACCACTAACCAGACATTGACAGCACTGACAGGAGAGCAGAGAACGGAACTAGAAAACAGGAAAAGCAGTGGCAGTAAAGATGTCTGGGACCCTCCTGTCCCCCTTGATCACCTTCCCCTAGAACATCAGCAGGAAGTGAGGCAGCTACTGAGGGAAGAGAGGAATGCATTCTGTCGTGATGACTATGATGTAGGGAACATACCCTCACTACAACTCCAGATTCGCCTCAATGACCCCACACCGGTAAAGCGAACCTATATCTCAGTCCCAAAGCCACTCCATAAAGAGGTGAAAGAGTACCTTGAAGATTTGTTAAACAGGGGATGGATAGCTAAGTCAAAATCTCCCTATTCCAGTCCCATTGTGTGTGTGCGGAAAAAGGATGGGAGTCTCCGCCTGTGTTGTGACTACAGGGAGCTAAATAAGAAGTCAATACCTGACCGCCATCCAATTCCACGCATACAAGACATGCTCAACACTTTGAAGGGGAGCGCCTGGTTTTCAGTCCTTGACCAAGGCAAGGCCTATCACCAGGGTTTCATGGAGGAGACAAGCCGCCCTCTCACTGCATTTATTACACCATGGGGACTCTACGAGTGGGTGAGAATTCCCTTTGGATTATCATCAGCTCCTGCAGAGTTCCAGAGGTCAATGGAAGAGTGCCTGGTCGGGCTGCGTGATGAGATATGCCTGCCCTACCTGGATGACAATTTAGTTCACTCTCAGACATTCAAGAACCACTTAAATGACCTGAGAAAAGTCCTGCAGCGTTACCAGAGCCATGGAGTTAAATTGACATCAAGAAAATGTGAGCTTTTCAAAAACCAAGTGAGATTCCTGGGGAGGATGGTTACCAAAGATGGTCATACCATGGACCCTGCAGACATTGCCCCAGTCCAGGCTTTAAAGCAGAGAACTCCCACCACCATTGGAGAAGTGAGAAAGCTATTAGGATTTATTTCATACTATAGAAACTACATAGCAAACTTCTCACGCATAGCAAAGCCTCTCTATGACCTCCTCTCCACAGAAAAGACAGAGAAAGAGAAACACAAACCAAGAAAGCCTGACAAAAGAAAACAGAGCAAAGGGGGCCAGTTGCCATCGTCTCACCCAATTCAGTGGTCAGCTGAACACCAACAGGTACTCTGTCAGCTAATTGACTTTCTCTCCCAGCCACCAGTGTTAGGATATCCTGACTACGAGCAGCCATTCATCCTACATTGCGATGCATCACAAGAGGGGCTGGGGGCCGTGATTTACCAGAGGCAGCAGGGAAAGCTGGCTGTGATTGCATACGGGTCCAGGACTCTTACTGCCCCTGAGAAAAACTACCACCTACATTCAGGCAAGCTGGAGTTCCTGGCCCTGAAGTGGGCCATATGTGAGAGGTTCAGGGACTATCTTTACTATTCTCCACCATTCATAGCCTACACTGACAACAATCCACTCACATACGTGCTCACTACAGCCAAGCTGAATGCCACCACCCACAGGTGGGTAGCTGAACTCGCCGACTTCCAGTTCTCCATCAAATATCGACCAGGCCGAGCTAACAGGGATGCTGATGGTCTCTCACGCATGCCCTTGGATATGGAACAGTACATGCAGACCTGCACACAGGCGGTTACACCGGAGGTCATAGGCAGTGTGACCCAGGCTCTGGCCATTCAGATGCATGAAAGTGAGCCCTGGCTGTGTCCTCTGACCATCTCAACACTGTTAGCGGAGGAGAATGAGGAAGTGAGGATGTCAGTGTTGGAGTTCACGAAAACATCTCTGAAAGAGGCACAAGAAGAGGACCCTGTAATCGGAGAAGTGCTGAAGTATGTCATTGCAAACCACTGGCCAAAAGGTGGAATACGAGCCAGTAACAAAGACATAGCTGCCCTGGTAAGAGAAAAACAGAAACTGCACATTAATGATGAAGGTTTATTGTACAGAAAGACGGCCAGCCGGTCACAGCTTCTCCTGCCTAAGAAGTTTCATGGGCTTGTGTATAAGGAATTACATGAAGATATGGGACACCTCGGGGTAGAGAGGGTACTGACACTCATCCGAGATCGCTTTTACTGGCCTCACATGCAGAGAGACGTGGAGCATCAAATAACACAGGTGTGCAGCTGTCTGAAAAACAAGCGTCCCAACAGGCCAACCAGAGCTCCCCTCATTAACATAACCACCACATACCCGTTCGAGCTGGTCTCCATTGATTTCTTACATCTGGAGAAATGTAAAGGAGGATTTGAATATATCCTTGTTGTGATGGACCACTTCACACGGTTTGCCCAGGCCTACCCCTGCAAGGACAAATCTGCCAAAACAGCTGCAGACAAGATCTATGGTGATTTTGTATTAAAGTATGGGTTTTTCTCGAGGCTCCACCATGACCAGGGAAAAGAGTTTGAGAACAAACTGTTCGCCAAGCTGGGAGAATACAGTGGGGTAAGAGGATCCCGGACCACACCTTACCACCCACAGGGGAATGGCCAGGTTGAAAGATTCAATAGGACACTGCTGGCCATGCTCAGAAACCTCCCAGAGACAGCTAAAACAGATTGGAAAGCATCCCTGGCCAAGGTGGTCCACGCTTATAATTGTACACGCAGCGAGGCCACTGGGTATGCACCCTTCTTTCTCTTGTTCGGGCGGAATCCCAGACTCCCTGTTGACCTGATGTTTGGCCTCACAGTAAAGGACCAAAGTTCATCCCGCAGAGACTATGCTGAGAAATGGAGAGCTCGAATGGATGACGCTTACAAGCTGGCCTCAGACACAGCCTACAAAGAGGGCAGAAGAGGAAAAGTTCTGTATGACAGGAAGACCTATGGTGCAGAGTTGCATCCTGGATGCAGAGTGCTTATCCGAAACCTAACTGAAAGAGGCGGGCCAGGGAAATTGAGGTCGTATTGGGAACGTCAAGTATACATTGTGACACAGAGAAAACAACCAGACAGTCCAGTGTATGAGCTCAAGCCAGAGAATGGGAAAGGGCGTGTTAGAGTCATGCATAGGAACCTCCTGCTGCCATGTGAATTCCTGCCAGTGGAAAAGATTGACCTCTGTGAGAAGAATGACCTCTGTGCAGAACCAAGGAAAAGGAAAAGAAAAAATAACACACAGAGACAAGAGAAAACAGAGCAAGAACACAGTTCAGAGGATGAAGATGAATGGAGAGGAATCATCGGATGGAAAGCAGATGACAGAGGACAGGTGGAACAGCATCTACAGACAGAGCATCAACAGACAGAGGCACCAGATGTCTATCCAGAGGCTGGAACAGCAGAAGAGGAGGACCTGGATGGAGAGGATAATGCAGAGTATCAGCTGGACCCACAGGAAGAGGAGAATGATACACAAAGCCCTGAGAGGTCATCAGCTCATCATCAGTCTGCCGAGTCTGCATGCAGTGCCAGTGACCAAGATGATGATGACTCTGACCAACCACCTGTCAGAGAAAACCGATATCCTTTGAGACAGAGAAAACAAAAGTTAATGTTTACTTACCCTAGGTTGGGGATGCCCACAATGTCACATGATTGAAATTGATTTAACAGTTATTATTAAGACCTCAGAGTTATGAGAATTGAGTGATTTTTGTTATGCTAAGAAAGTTTTATTTTTGTGTTAATAATGAAGTGACGCGTTATGACTACAGTACTGCATGTTGACTTAAATAGGAGGTTGTTGCTATAGTATGTTAAGTACTTTACTCAGAGATTATGCAGATACCCATTCTCGTGATGGAAGTAGCAGTGGAATGTCATCGTGCACAATGACACCTACTGCAAACATATGGCATTAAGAGGAGCTGCATGTCATATGGTTTACTGAAATGGACAGTAATGCATCTTCAAGTTCTTGGACTATATTCTGACTCCTACCTAGATAACCTTCCTATATGCAAGGCATAATTACAACATGTGGACTGATGATGTCGTAATGTCGGGACGCCATTACATTTTGGAGGGGAGAATGTGGGATAAGCCCAAGCCACCCCCTATTTTTTTGTGTTTATTGAGCTATACTTTGTTGTTTATTTCATGGTATTACAAGTTAAATAGTTAAAAAGAGAGAGTTCATGCTTAAAGTGTATTTCATTTCTGTCATAATGCTTTCTGTAATGTTAGTCTTACTAAAATAGTCACTGTGTTCCAATCCTGCCAAAGATAACACATACAGAGCAATAGCTCCGCCGCGCCACAAGGGGGCATTACACTCCAGTGAGCGCTACAGGTTTCTGTCAGTCAAAGAGAAGGATCCAGTACATCCTGTCATTGTAATGAAGCAGACTGGACAGAAACGTGCCTAATTCATGTTTATGTGTTTTAAACTGTCTTGTTGCAGGTGAGATATGATAAAGTGGGTTAACTGAGACACATGAAGTAGAATATGACCAGGGGATATTTTGATGGTGGAAAAGTTGGCCGTTTTGACTCCACAATGTTTGTTTGGTAGTAATTGTCCTCCATGATGGCAGCTTAGCTTAGCAGCTTAGCTTAGCCTACTAGCTTAGCAGCTAAAGCTAACTTCAGGTAGTGACTACAGAGGCCCCAAGCTGCTACTGTGTGACTCTTGCTGTGAATAATTAATTCATTCTACCCCACAATAATAGTAATACTATGTTGGAACAGAACTATTTGGTGCCATTTATGTTATTTTGTGTAAAACTGATATTTGTATGAATGTGATGTTATTTCTGTTTATGTATGATTCAGTATGTCCAGTTACAGTATAATGGGTCAGTCAAAGAGAAGGATCCAGTACATCCTGTCATTGTAATGAAGCAGACTGGACAGAAACGTGCCTAATTCATGTTTATGTGTTTTAAACTGTCTTGTTGCAGTAAAAAGATGAACAACTCAAATCACACTGATATGGACTCCTTCATTCATTCAAGTGTGTAACACCTGCTTCATCTCTCTCTCTCAGCTAAGGGGTCCGGACTCCTTAGCCTGAAAAAAGTTGAAGACCCCTGCCCGAGAGTAGGCTGAAGCAACATTGAACATCAACAGCAACACGTCAGCACTTCTCCATTAGACAGGCACCCCCCCTTCCCCTTTTTTTCTATGTTGTACATAAAGTGTTTTTTATTATGTATGATATACATTTCTTTTGGTGCTATTTCATATGTTGATGAATTAGACACCTAGGACCACAATGGAAAGAAGACCGCAAGTCCTTTTTAGACTACAGTGGTAGTCCCCTTTCATTTCTACGTTGTACATAAAGAGATTTTTATTATGTAGTGATGACATACATTTTTTTGGGTGATATTTTATATGTTGACGAATTGGACACCTAGGACCACAATGTAAAGACCGCAAGTCCTTTTTAGACTACGTGTTTGACAGTACTCATGCTGTTATTACATTTCTGTCTAATAAAATACTCAATCAATAAAAAACAAAACAAAGTTGTGCCTCACGTTAATGAATAATGCTTTGATTTCAATGTCAATTGCATTTTTTTTTAAATTTCAACATCAATTTTTATATCTTATCAGAATAAGAAATGCGAATGTATATAGGCTAGACTAAGCACATGCTACCCCTGATATTATGGTAGAGTATAGGCTATAAGCATGAATATTGGATTGCTCAATGATGAGGGGTTTGCGTAAAATAAATGTAAAAGAAAATAGGTTTCCCATGGTGTGTGAGAGGCTTTACTAGTGTGTGTGTGAGGTTTCACTAATGTTTATGAGAGGTTTTCAGTTGTGTGTGTGTGAGGCAACATTTTCAGTAGAGCGTGTGTGAGGTTTCATTATAGTGTGTGAGAGGCTTTACTAGTGTGTGTGTCAGGTTTTACTATGGTGTGTGAGAGGCTTTACTAGTGTGTGTGTGAGGTTTTACTATGGTGTGTGAGAGGCTTTACTAGTGTGTGTGTGAGGTTTTACTATGGTGTGTGAGAGGCTTTACTAGTGTGTGCGTGAGGTGTTCAGTAGTGTGTGTGTGTGTGTGTGTGAGGTTTTACTATGGTGTGTGTGAGGTTTTACTATGGTGTGTGAGAGGCTTTACTAGTGTGTGTGAGAGGCTTTACTGGTGTGTGTGTGTGTGTGTGTGTGTGTGTGTGTGTGTGTGTGTGTGTGTGTGTGTGTGTGTGTGTGTGTGTGAGAGGTGTTTAGTAGTGTGTGTGAGGTTTCACTATGGTGTGTGAGAGGCTTTACTAGTGTGTGTGAGAGGCTTTACTAGTGTGTGCGTGAGGTTTCACTATGGTGTGTGAGAGGCTTTACTAATGTGTGTGTGAGGTTTTACTATAGTGTGTGAGAGGCTTTACTAGTGTGTGTGTGAGGCTTTACTAGTGTGTGTGTGTGTGTGTGTGTGTGTGTGTGTGTGTGTGTGTGTGTGTGAGAGGTTTTACTAGTGTGTGTGTGAGGCTTTACTAGTGTGTGTGTGTGTGTGTGTGTGTGTGTGTGTGTGTGTGTGTGTGTGAGAGGTTTTACTATGGTGTGTGAGAGGCTTTAATAGTGTGTGTGAGGTTTTACTATGGTGTGTGAGAGTTTTTACTAGTGTGTGTGAGAGGTTTCACTAGTGTGTGTGTGTGAGGTTTTACTATGGTGTGTGAGAGGCTTTACTAGTGTGTGTGAGAGGCTTTACTAGTGTGTGTGTGTGTGAGGTTTCACTAGTGTGTATGTGAGGTGAATCTCAGTAGTCTGTGTGAGAGATTTAGTGTAGTGGTTAGGGCATCGGCCTTACAAGCAAGAGGTTGAGTGTTCAAGCCTGACTCAGGGTAGACATTAGTATGGAAATGCAAATGCAATTTCTCCAGGTTCCACCAAATGAAATAGGTTCTGTACTGAGCCCATTCTCCAGAATCAAGGAAACCCTGTCATGTTGTTGGGAGAACTAGGTTCATATGTCTGTAGTAATATTAAAAGGTCATTACATTTATGTATTTCCAAATGAGGCTTTTCAATTGACATTGAAATCAAAGCATTAATCATTAACGTGAGGCACAACTTTGTTTTGTTTTTTATTGATTGAGTATTTTATTAGACAGAAATGTAATAGACCACCGAAGTCTGACGTCATTTACACATCCTTTGTTTGTCTACCTGGTTCGCAGTTTTCCACCCCCGTTCTGAATCCCATAGACGTATTTAATATCGCGTCAAATAAGAACTGTGTTCCAAAAATAAACAAATGACCCCGGCGGTTTGACTCTTATGGATATGAAGCATCAACTACGGTGAGAAAACGCTAATGTTACTTCCGCCGAATTAGTTAAATTTTCGCCAGAAACAGACTGTATCAAATATAAGTGACTGACTATCATAAACGATACAGAACCTCCTCCCTGACAATATCGCCGGGACAGTTTGTTTATTTTTGGACCACAATTCTTATATGAGACGATTCTAAGATGACCCAATGTTATTCTCCATAGAGAAATTACTTCCGCAAACCTGGGGATGAACGAATGACGTCAGGACTTCGGTGGTCTATAACACCACGAGTACAGTCAAACACTTAGTCTAAAAAGGACTTGCGGTCTTCTTTCCATTGTGGTCCTAGGTGTCCAATTCGTCAACATATAAAATATCACCAAAAAATATAGATATCATCACTACATAATAAAAACAGTTTATGTACAATGTACAAAAGAAAGGGGAAGGGGGGAGGGTGCCTGTCTAATGGAGAAGTGATGACTTGTTGCTGTTGATGTTCAATGTTGCTTCAGCAGCAGGGGTCTTCAACACAGGGTCCGGGACCCGAAGGGGGTCCTCAGAGTTACTACAGGGGGTCCGCAAAATCTATGTGAGATATAACATTTTCTCTCTCTTTTTGTATTTTTTACACTAACCACTTGAACCCCATGCAGCATCCCTATTCTGGGGGTGAAAATTCACCGAAAATAGCCGATCTACAAGCTGACCATTGTCAGCTTGTAGATCTGCTATTTCTGGTGAAGAAGTTTGGCATAGAGGCAAAAGATCCACCAAGTACAGAGCCAAATGTCAAGTTTACTAAGTATTGAGGGTTTATATGTGGTTAAATGTCTGGAAAATACATCAACATCAACATCAATCCAAAATATATAAAAAGTGTGTAAATAAACCAAATAAACAAAGAAAAACAACAATTTGCAGAACACTGATGATAGAGCGGTCAAAAAAGTCTATTTGACCAAAAAAGTTGAAATCTGCAACACATATACAATGTAGTTGGGGGGTCCCTGCTTCATCTCTCTCTCTCAGCTAAGGGGTCCGGACTCCTTAGCCTGAAAAACGTTGAAGACCCCTGCCCGAGAGTAGGCTGAAGCAACATTGAACATCAACAGCAACAAGTCATCACTTCTCCATTAGACAGGCACCCCCCCTTCCCCTTTTTTTCTATGTTGTACATAAAGTGTTTTTTATTATGTATTATATACATTTCTTTTGGTGCTATTTCATATGTTGATGAATTAGACACCTAGGACCACAATGGAAAGAAGACCGCAAGTCCTTTTTAGACTACAGTGGTAGCCAGTTGAGATCCTCACGTTGGGTACCCACCAGATAGGTACCCATCAGGTACCCACCAAAACCACACCCCTCTGGGGGTGTGGTTTTGCCTTGGTGGGTGGAGTTTAGCATTATTTTTTTCCCCACCGTGCAATACAGTAAGTGGACAGTAGATGGCAGGGCCGAGCAACTATTGGTTGTTGTTTACCTACTAGTCTACTTGTTGGGGAATTTAATTGAAACAATATACTGTACTGTAGAAGCCTACTATAGCAGTAATTATACTTTAAATAGTGTAATTTCTATGAGGTGTCCATAACACCATACAGACAATTTAGGCTATTCTAAACTAGTCCTATTTGCACTGCATTTTTTCTTGTTAAAGAGACAATTTAAAAAACATGTGTGTGTAAAGGGTTTACACACACATTTCACACACATTTCAATTTGTATTTAAAGTGAAATATCCCTTTAACTATATTCTACAGTTTAACCCAGTGATTCTCAACCTTTTTCATTTCAATTTCATTACAGTATGTATTCTCATATCTATTGCTTTATTTAGGCATTTTGTATCACAATATATATATATTTTCTTTTAATAATAATAATAATAATAATAATAATAATAATAATAATAATAATAATAAGGGTAATAATAATAATAATAATAATAATAATAATGACTCAAAATATATATACTGTAGGGCTGAAGTGGTTAGTGTGTTCTGTAATTGTAATCAAGATCTACAAAGTAACTAGTAACCAAATGTCATTGTAGTGGAGTAAAAGTACAATATTTTCCTCTGAGATGTAGTGGAGTAGAAGTAAAAGTATTGAATATTGTAAATACTCCAGTAAAGTAAAAGTACCTCAAAGTTATACTTAAGCACAGTACTTAGTAAATGTACTTATAGTTAGTTTCCAACACTGGGGGGCAAATTAGCAGTCAGTCAGTGGCCTGGTGGTTAAGGCTGTAGGCCAATGTTATTTGGATCTGAGTTCGATTCCAGGATGAAGCAGCATTTGCAATTTAGCATTAGTGCAATTTAATGTCTCTGTCATTTTAGATTTCTTTGGCTATTCAAAAATAGCAACTCTACAAGCTCATAGCGCTGATTTCATATTGCAAATGCAGATAGGAGGTTTTTCCCCACTTTTCCTGGATAATTCTGCAGATAGGAGCTTTTGCATTTTAATGTTAAGTGATTGCATAACTAAATAATGACAAATAATACTGGCTGTAAATACATACATTTACAGCTGCAAACAGTTGCATCAGTGGTGTGGTCTAGGTTTTTTTCCGGAGGTATACAATAATCATTCCCTGCACGAGATGCGCGTGGTCGTGGGTATACGCTAGAGCGTTTTCAATGGATGAAATGGTTAGTATTTGCATTGAATGCTTTTTTATTTTATTCAAAAACAAAACAAAGTTTGCAGGGCAATGCTCACAAAAAAATGTGCTAAGAACAGTCCACAGCAAGAATCTAAAATAAAAGTGCTAACAAATAAAATGTACAAAAAGGACAACAGGAATACAATTAGGTGGACTACAAAACAACAGGCCCAGGCACCCCTCGACATAATCCCACCTACCCCCTGGGGGGGGGGTATTTCAGGTGGTGGAGTTGGGGGGTCCCAACTCCACCACCTGAAATACCCCCCCCCCACTCCCACAGCCCCCATTCCCCCCAACCAGCACACCACACCCCCCAAACCCCACCCACCCAAACCCTCATGCCCTCCAACTCCCCTAACTCATACAACTGGATCACCAACCTTGTGTCCAGTGTGGATAGTGGAATAGTATGTAAGATCATTGAATGTCTTAAAGAGTTTATAAGCAAGGAGGAAAGACGGATGCCATGACCCTAGAATCACCAAAGCCAGGGAGGAGATGAGAGCAGCACACGGGGACTTCTTTGCTGACCAAAAAGGAGAGGGTCTGAGGGAGGAATATAAGCAGAGGAAGGAGGAGCTATACCACGTGTATGCAACTGGAACAACAGGAGCTGACCCAAAAAATCAGGGACATTAAAGAGGTGCATGTTAACCAGAAGCATGGCAAGAGCTGGAAGCTCATCAATGACATTTCTGGCAGAAGCTCTTCTCAGACTTCTGGGGAGAAAGCGCAGAGGAACGAGTTGAAACATGGTACCAACACTTCAAAACAGGAGCATGATCCGATGCTCCTGTCTTCCATGACCTTCCCATACCAGACGGATCATTCACCATGGATGAGTACCAGAGGGCCAAGGCTACTATCAAGTGAGGCAAGAGGAGGAGGATGGAGTGACACCAGAGGTTCTGATGTATGTGCCCATAGACGAGGTGGTGTTGGATTTTATCAAGCACACAGCGAGCTGCCGAAGCTGTGGAGCAAAATGATCATCGATCCAGTACCAAAGTCAGGCGACCTCACCAAGACAGACACCTCCAAGGCATTAGCCTGAGCTCACAAGTCGCCAAGACGGCTAACAGGATGATCCTCAACCGTCTTAGACCCATCTTAGACCCTGTTCTGAGAAACTTGCAGACGGCTTCTGCCCGGAGCGAACAGCAGGCGGGCAGATACTGGTGCTGAGGAGGATACTGGAAGGAGTAAGGGAGTGGAATCTTTCAGTGGTGATCACCTTCATGACTTCCAAAAGGCTTTTGGCACCATCCACTGGGGGAAACTGAGGAACATTCTCCGGGCCTACGGAGTTCCTGAGAAGATGGTTCAGATGATGGAGACAAGCTACTCGAGGCAGTCCAGGACTTCAAATAACCTGCTGGCCTGGACTGCTTCAATGGAACAGGACCTGAAGGTCGGGGGGGCACTTGACTGGAATGCCTTGCATGGGATGAGGAGAGTGTGGAAATCAGACATGGGAGAAGACCTCAAGAGGCGGCTGTTCGTATAGCTACAGTGGAGTCAGTACTGCTGTATGGGGCTGAGACATGGACCATCACAGCACAACAGGAAAGGGCCCTGGATGAAGTCTACACAAGAATGCTACGAATGGCAATAGGAGTCACATGGACGGACCACATCAGAAATGTGGTCCTCTACGGGAACCTACCATGGGTCACAGACAAAGTCAGAGAAAGAAGGATGAGGCAGGGCACTGCGTCAGGCACCCATAACTAGTGGCAAGCAAACTGACACTATGGGAGCCAACCCAGGGCAAAGCCAGGAAAGACAAGAAGTGCACCATCTACGTAGAGGCACTTTGGCGTAACAGCTTAGGTAACAACACAGTAGAGCTCAAGACCCTGATGCTGGATAGGAGAGTGTGGAGGGCAGCGATTCAGGAGTCCCGAGTTGGTGTTGGCTAGACCACACAAGCATCGCAAAGACCCTATCCTATATGATCCGGCCTAACTGGCCCATGCCCCCCTCAACATAATCCCCCCCATACCCTCTACCCCCAACTCCACCACCTGCAATACTCTCTCACTCCCACCAATCTGGGAACCCAGAGCCAAATGAGAAGGAAAAACAGCGCCCGCTGCTGTTTGTACTATCTCACTTGGCTCTGGGACAAAGACGACGGAGCACCCGTGCGCAAGGAAACCGGGGTTTTGGTCTGCCTTCAGCGTTTCACTTCCGGTGGTGTGACTATGTTTTCATTCCCACTAACAATATTTCTACACGGAACACTAACACCACTTCTCCCAGAGAACATGGATCGTTTTGGTTATAAGCCCACTTGTTTCTATGATGAAAGAGCAAGTTAAAATGTGAATATCTTTTCGTGGTTTTGTCTGCTCCGCGGACGCTATTGTTAAATTCGTTTCGGTTGGTTTCGAGTGGGGAAGGATCGGCGGACACGTAAATCCCGCCCACTACATTTGATTGGGTAAAGCGCGGCCTGCTTCCTGATCTGAAGGCACGCCCACTTGTAGCCCAGTGTGTACACGTTATGACGAACCTTCACGACAGATTCCAACGCAGAGCAGAATCTGTTCTTGAGAGATTACACTCCCACAAACCCCATCCCCCCCAACTGCCAGCCCACACATCTCCACCTCCATAACTCATACCCCCATCCCACTTCAGGAGTCCCGAGTTGGTGTTGGCGAGACCACACTCTCGCATTGCATCGCAAAGACGCTATCCTATATGATCCGGCCTAACTGGCCTATGCCCCCCTCAACATAATCCCCCCCATACCCTCTACCCCCCAACTCCACCACCTGCAATACTCCCCCACTCCCACAAACCCCATACCCCCCAACTGCCAGCCCACACCTCTCAATCCCCATAACTCAAAACCCCATCCCACCCCATACCCTCATACCCCCAAATCCCACCCAATCCATTACCCCCACTCCCAGAACCCCCAGTCCCCATGCCCCCAACCAGCACACCACAACCCCTAAACTCCACCGACCCAAGCCCTCATGCACCCCCACCCCATAACCCCCCAACCGCCACCCCACACCTCCCACACCCCATAACTCCAAACCCCATCCCACACCCATACCCTCATACCGCCAACCGACACAACACAATATTCTCACAGGGTTGTTGGCTGCCACGGTGTTCACGTGTGATTTTGATCTGCATTTAATAAAAAATCACGACATGGACGTTCACATCTAAGCAGCAATGACAACCTCTAACCACAAGTTCAAAATGTTCAACGCCAAAACCTCCTATCTAAACCTAAAAATGACCTCCTATCTACTTAGATGCACATAGGAGGTTTTTACCTAGAAACAGTTAGGCTTACAAACAAACATTATTTAGTTAAATAATACTTTTTTACGCTCATTTTGAGATCAAGACATTCTACAGTACTGTAACAAGTATTACCATTCACTTTTTTTTATCAACTCACACTCTTGGTGTGATAAAAGTGTCACCACCTGACACTAATCATTAGCAATCAACAAGGCAATGCAATTAACTTGACAGTTACTAACAAATACTTAAATAGTAAGGGTGGAAGACACTTTTTTATTTTGAAAATAATTGATAGCTACAAACTGAAAGACATTTAGACGGTTTACATAACATAGAATTCCCAAGTTTCAGCTCTGTCTGCTGCTCAACTAGTTCTGGTGCAGATAAGAGGTTTTGCGCTTCAACATTTTAGCACTAATTGGCACTGAACAAGATAGGAGGTTTTAGTCAAATTACTTTTCTGACAAAATGAGCTGCGGGACTATCTTGCAGACAGATTGAGCATGTGCAGCATAGCCTTAAGTACTCATCCACAGTGAAATCAGAAAATCATGAAATTTGCACATAGGAGGTTTTGCATTTTGGCCATCGATCATGTAATGTGTCCCTCTGGAGTGAGTGTGTAAATATATAGTGACTCATCATCAAAGTTACATCACCGCTGTGCTAGACACAGATGTGGAGCCAGCAGAGGGCGCTGATGAGCTGTGAAAGTAGGCTTGTAACAATTATTACATAATCGTCATAATCGCAATTATTTTTACATAATCGTCATCATCGTCTACATGTTGAAACATGTTCACACATTTTCAAATATAAAAAAAGCAGAAATAGCTGATCTACAAGCTTAATATATGTCACAAGTCACGCGTTGTAAGCTTGTAGATCTGCTATTTCTGCTATTTTTACATGTTTAAAATGTAAATACATACATTAAATATGTTAATAATTTCTTAGTACATTTAAGTTATTAGTCATATCTGCCCTGTGTAATGTTTATCATGAAGCCTAAAAGGCAAACAGAAATCTAATTTATATTCATGTTCCAAAATTCAATGTTCAATGGCAAAAACGCAATTAAATCGTTAATCGCGATTATTTGCGTGACAATTAATAGTCAACTTTAATGTGTAATCGTGACAGCCCTATACTTGTGTGTGTGTGTGTGTGTGTGTGTGTGTGTGTGTGTGTGTGCGTGTGCGTGTGCGTGTGCGTGTGTGTGTGTGTGTGTGTATGTTAGCACTTACTAGCACTCATTGGCATGGTATGTAGCAAGCAGACATGGCTCAACTACTGCTATCTTTGTCAACCAAAACGGTCACGGAGGTTAGACTGTTGCCCAATGCCCACTTGAATGAGCTTCTGAGCTTCCCAGATGACAGTGAAAACAAACAAAAAAAATGTGTACCAAAAACAAAAAGAGTAAAGAAAATAAATAAATGTAGCTGATCTACAAGCTCACAACGCCTTGTGTTGCGAGGCGTTGTGAGCTTGTAGATCAGCTATTTTCACAATATTTATCTGTGGATTTATCTGCCCCAAAAAAACACGCTCGCCCCAATGTCAAATCCGGCGACATAGGAACGGTCGCCACCAGGTATTCCTAAACTTAACCTCAGTAAAACTTTGCCTAAACCTAACCTTATTCCTAAACGTAACCTCAGTAAAACTATGTCTAAACCTAACCTTATTCCTAACCTTAACCTCAGTAAAACTATGTCTAAACCTAACCTTATTCCTAAACGTAACCTCAGTAAAACTATGTCTAAACCTAACCTTATTCCTAACCTTAACCTCAGTAAAACTATGTCTAAACCTAACCTTATTCCTAAACTTAACCTCAGTAAAACTATGTCTAAACCTAACCTTATTCCTAAACTTAACCTCAGTAAAACTATGTCTAAACCTAACCTTATTCTTAACCTTAACCTCAGTAAAACTATGTCTAAACCTAGCCTTATTCCTAACCTTAACCTCAGTAAAACTATGCCTAAACCTAACCTTATTCCTAACCTTAACCTCAGTAAAACTATGCCTAAACCTAACCTTATTCCTAACCTTAACCTCAGTATAACTATGTCTAAACCTAACCTTATTCCTAACCTTAACCTCAGTAAAACTATGTCTAAACCTAACCTTATTCCTAACCTTAACCTCAGTAAAACTATGCCTAAACCTAACCTTATTCCTAAACTTGACCTCAGTAAAACTATGTCTAAACCTAACCTTATTCCTAACCTTAACCTCAATAAAACTATGCCTAAACCTAACCTTATTCCTTACCTTAACCTCAGTAAAAAACTATGTCTAAACCTAGCCTTATTCCTAACCTTAACCTCAGTAAAACTATGTCTAAACCTAACCTTATTCCTAACCTTAACCTCAGTAAAACTATGTCTAAACCTAACATTATTCCTAACCTTAACCTCAGGAAAACTATGTCTAAAGTAAACCTAACCTTGTTCCTAATGTCGTGTAATTGAGGCAGTAAACCTGGTTACCAGGCCCAGCTGGTTGTAATAAGGTAGAGGAGAAGAAGACGTCAGGTTTCCATGTTCATTCAGTGGTTTATTCAGCAACATCATAGCAGCAGCAGAAGGAGCCGAAGCTCCCCCCAGCCTCACGGCTTGTGACAGTACTCTCTAACTCACAAGTCAAAGTTACAGTCAACTTTTATACACTGTAGGTTCACATTAGAATACAGGCGGTATTAACTTATAGTTGATTATGGGGGTAAGTCACATCACATCACCACATCACAGCGTTCACTCGATCTTGTAGGTTCACACTCTATAACATTCGAAGGATTAGACCCTTCCTCACCCAGGAGTCAGCCTAGCTCCTTATCCAGGCATCAGTCATTTAAACTTGACTATTGTAGGAAAAGGTTTTTGCAAACAGTGACTGGGGCTTAGTGCAGATTTCCCTATACTAATGTACGCTCTCTTATCAGGTGGAGAACAGCCACACATGTCCACCACAACTCCACCTGTTCAGAGGCAAGGGAGGACACAGACTAAAAGAAGACATGAAGATGATGGGAGTGATGATTATGGGGGTAAGTCACATCACCACATCACAGCGTTCACTCGATCTTGTAGGTTCACACTCTATAACATTCGAAAGATTAGACCCTTCCTCACCCAGGAGTCAGCCTAGCTCCTTATCCAGGCATCAGTCATTTAAAAACTTGACTATTGTAGGAAAAGGTTTTTGCAAACAGTGACTGGGGCTTAGTGCAGATTTCCCTAAACTAATGTACGCTCTCTTATCAGATGGAGAACAGCCACACATTTCCACCACAACCGCACGTGTTGGGATGCAAAAGAAGGCACAGACTAAAAGAAGACGTGAAGATGATGGGAGTGATGATTATGGGGGTAAGTCACATCACCACATCACAGCGTTCACTCGATCTTGTAGGTTCACACTCTATAACATTCGAAGGATTAGACCCTTCCTCACCCAGGAGTCAGCCTAGCTCCTTATCCAGGCATCAGTCATTTAAAAACTTGACTATTGTAGGAAAAGGTTTTTGCAAACAGTGACTGGGGCTTAGTGCAGATTTCCCTATACTAATGTACGCTCTCTTATCAGATGGAGAACAGCCGCACATTTCCACCACAACCGCACGTGTTGGGAGGCAAAAGAAGGCACAGACTAAAAGAAGACATGAAGAGGATGGGACTGATGATTATGGGGGTAAGTCACATCACCACATCACAGCGATCACTTGATCTTGTACGTTCACACTCTATAACATTAGAAGGATTAGACCTGTCCTCACCCAGGAGTCAGCCTAGCTCCTTATCCAGGCATCAGTCATGTAAAAACTTGACTATTGTAACTCTCTCCTTACCGGCCTCCCAACCTTACAACCCCTCCTGCTCACTCAGATCAGCTAACACAGGGAAGCTGTCAGAACCTTCACTAAAACATCCGGGACAACGCTCCACACGTCCCAGACTCTTCTCCCTTCTGGCTCCCAAACTATGGAATGAACTCCCCATTGCAATTAGAACTGCAAACTCACTCCTAATCTTCTGCCGTAGTCTGAAGACTCACCTCTTCAGACTCCACCTCAGCCCGTAGCACTTGCCCTCCTAACCTTGACGACCTTGCAAGATTATGCAAAGGCTAAAACTTAGATAGCATGTCATGTAGACAGATACCAGGTCATTGTTGACCTGGCATCCTATAAATGGTGCATTTATATATAGCGCTTTTATCCAAAGTGCTTTACACACACATTCATAGACCGATGGCGGAGGAAACCATGCAAGGCACCAACCTGCTCATCGGGAGCAATTAGGGGTTCAGTGTCTTGCTCAAGGACACTTCGGCACTAACTCTGGGGGAGCCCGGGATCGTACTGGGAACCTTCCGGTTACCATCCGGCCACTCTACCCCTGATCCACTGCCGCCCCACGTATACTATAGTGTGTGTATAGTTTCAATGTAGGCTGATGATAGGTAGGCAAATAGGTACTTTTTCTGAAGACAACATAAGTGTCGCTTGCTTACACTTGCACTGCACTTGAAAAGAAACAGACTTGGCAGCAGCGGTAGAATCAGTAATATTAATAGTAGCAATAGTTTAAGCCTTGTGAAAAGATGTAAGAGTGTAGGAAGTTTCTCAACACCAAAACAAGACTGCTTCATACACATTTTGATTATTGCAATCAAAGTTGTCAAAAATGTTGAAGGTAAAAATGTTAAACCTATCCTCTAATCAACTCCTTTGTATATATTATTTATAGGTGCTCCAAAAATGCACATAAAGAGATTCTGGACTGACCAGGAGAAGACTGCAGTCAACCGAAGAATGGCCAAGTTCATTGCACTAAGGAAGGTACCGGCAAAAACAGACTGCCTGGGGTGTATTGGTAAAGAGTCTCCAGTCCTTCGCACTCGAACATGGAAAGACATCAAATATTTTGTCTACAATGAAATAGTTAAACTAAAGAAAAAGCTTGCATTTTAAAGGGGACCCTGCTAATCTGCTCATGTCCTTGTCATCAGTCCCAATTACACTTGTTTAATCTGTATCCTGTCTTAGTTCTCTATCCTGATTGGATAAATAAATAACGTTGTGAGTGGCGAGTGTCTCCTTTCCTGATTCATGAACCGCACGTTGAGACTTAACAGCTGATGCGTAAGTGTAGATTTCAGAGATTTTCCCCAGGAGACAGACACAGGAATTGCAGAATTAGCCTTTTATTTCCTTACAGTCAATAAGCAAATACAACATCAATACAAACAAAGAACTCCTCTGCATGTCAACTAGCCACAGGTAACCTGCAAGAACCTACAGATAAAAACAAGAGCTCTATGCTGTGCTCAAAAGGCTGGTTTATACTTCTGTGCCAGCACATCTGGGCAACATTTGCACGTTTGCTAAAGTGTCACTTTTCATGCTTGCATATAATGCCTAATGTGTACACTGGACAGTGTTGCATTTAACCAAACCAGACTGTGTAAAACAACAGAGCTGTGCTTTGTTGAAAAGGCCTAGGTATAAAAGTACGTTTTCAGATGAGATTTAAAAGTTTACACTGACTTTGCTAGCCTCAAATCCTCAGGCAGGGCATTCCGCAACTTAGTCCACAGGCTGTAAAAGCCTGATCACCCATGGTGACTAGGCTAGTCTTGGGAACAAACAAGAGGGCCCTGCCTGAAGCTCTGAGGCTGCACACAGGCTCATGCAGAACCAGCATGTTGGGCAGAAACCAACTAAAAAAAATTCATTTTTCAAGTTGTTGGTACTTGTTAATGTTAGGAAGTTGTTTTATAACTTGTTTTTATAGGTTGTTTGCTGAGTATATGCTATACTTGTGTTGTATCATACATTCTAAATACCCATCTGCTTTTCCACTGGGAAATTCAGTCACTCTACTGAGAGCTGCAATGACGTACAGTACCTGTCAGAGTAGAAAAAACATCAGCCCAATTACCCTGTTCAAATGCTTTGTTTCTTTCAGCATAAATTGTGTTCTTCAATATTCTCATAGAGAATGTATTTCACATACTTGCGATATCAAAATGGTTATCTATTCCAAGTGTGTGCACAATTGTATTAGTGTATATTTAGTATATATTATTGTAATCAAATATGTTGTTGCTAAGACTGAAAAAAATATGATGCAGTGTTTGTCCAACTTTAGGCATAAATGGAAGCATCAACTTTTGGAAAAATAAATGTATGCCAAATGTGTCCTCAATGAACCCAGATTAACTCCTCTACAATTAATATTACAAGTGAAATATGGCCAGTCAATAAAACCACAAAGTGACTTCCTGGTCCCCACTCTGTTGGTTAAAAACTTTTTCGTAAGACCTGGTGTTTCAGATAATCTAAGGCAGTGTATGAGATAAGGGTGCCCCCTAGTGTCCAAAATTACAATTTATATGTTCACATGTGAAGTAGAATTGCTGGTCCTCGCTCTGTGGGTCTTTTTACTCGGACCTCACTATGCGGTGTGTGTGTGTGTGTGGGTGTGTGTGTGTGTGTGTGTGTGTGTGGGTGTGGGTGTGGGTGTGGGTGTGGGTGTGTGTGTGTGTGTGTGTGTGTGTGTGTGTGTGTGTGTGTGTGTGTGTGTGTCCGCCCCTCCTTGATCTTGGGAATGTTGTATATTGTTGAGTGTGTTCAGATCCACCATAACAGGTTTACAGCTATGTTGTGTGTTCATTGTGGCAGACTATACCCAACTATGACCTGTAGATTGCAGGCAACTAAACAGTTAAGTCAGTTTGTTCTGGCCTGAAATAAATTGGCACTTTGAAACATATCTTTGTGTTTGTAGAGACCACATTGCTTAGCAGAGTTCAGTGATGCAAATGCATGTCAAGTTGATCAACAGATTGTATTATTCTCCAATGCAATAACGGTACTGAAATGAAGGCTATAAGGGCATTAATGGGAGCCTTTTTTTTAAAGTACCGTAATTTTCGCACTATAAGGCGCACCTGAATATAAGCCGCAGCAGCTAAATTGAATGATTTGTACATATATAAGCCGCACTGGACTATAAGCCGCGGGTGTTTTAATGTTTAATTACCATATGTAAGGGTCCGTGCACAGAGGGGACTGTCGGGAAAGAGATGGCTGTTTGGGGAAGCTCCCATTTATTAACCTTTCAACAAACAAGTAGAGATGCCGCGATCCGATTAAGGGCAGGTACACACTGTAGGACTTTTAAAGTGGTCGGGGGTCGTCTGATCGTTAAGCATTACACACTGCAGGAGTTTATTTCTTGAAATCGGCTGTCATATATCGTTGTGGTTTACACATTATAGATTGATCCCCGACCAGGGATTACACACTGTAGGATAGTTCACTAAGATGCTATCCAGGATCAGACCCAATACATACATTTGTTTTTATTCCAAGTCATTTTAATCGACGTCTCCCGTGGGCCGTGATGCGTCTCTCTCTTTCTCTCTCTCTCTCTTCAAGTAGGCTACGCACTTACGCAGCACTAGCGTTGCCATGTCCGCTTATTATAAGCGACTTTGGGCTTGTTTTTTCTGTAAAGTTGCTTGACAGTTTAGTTGCTTATTTGGCCTTGTGTCCTAATGTTGTTTGAACCAGTTGTTTTCAAACATTTTCATGGCAAGGACCCCCAAATTAATATTTGTCTGCAGACCTCCCCCCTTCTGAAAATATGTTGTGCCACAGACCCCCATACAAGATCTGTGTGGATTTGGAAATATTCCACAATTTCCATCTTTTTTTCTCCAATATGTTCTTCTTTGAAAATAGCCTATCTACAACGTGAGCTTGTAGATCGGCTATTTTCATAAATCCAATGTATTTGTATATAGGTTAAAAGTGCTCATAGTCACTTTTGTTGGGCTTGTTTTCACAAACCTTCTTGCTTATTTCTCTCGCAAAATCTGGCAACACTCACAGACAACGTCAACCACACACACACTCAATTCAATTCAATTCAATTCAATTCAAAGGGCTTTATTGGCATGAGAAAACATACGTTTACATTGCCAAAGCAGAAAGCACAATACAACAATACAGAAATACAATCAAAACAAAAAATATGTACATTTGAAAGTCAGAATCTTCAATAGATCAATTTCTATGTACCAAGATCACTGGGTGCAGGTATAGTGCAGGAATATACACAATGATTAGTCTTTAGGGTGGTTGTGTTCCGTTTGATATCCTTCTCCTATCACAGCAACTCACGAATCTTGCTGCTGTGTTTGCACATTGTTGTACTTCGCCTAGCAGATATGGGAGTTTTTTGTCATTGGTCATGTTTTCAAAATCTCTGTGTGTGGTTGTAATCTGTGGGAAGTATGTGTCTCTGATGTCTTGGTACAATGGACAGACGGTTAGGAAGTGTAGCTCGGTTTCCACTTCATTTTGTGTGCAGTGGGTGCATAGTCTGTCTTCTCTCGGGATACAGGTCTGCCTGTGACGACCTTTCTTGATCGCAAGACTGTGCTCACTGAGTCTGTACCTGGTTAAGATTTTTCTTTGTTTTGGGTCGGTCACGGTGCTCAGGTATTCTGCCACTGCGTATTCTCTGTTTAGGGCCAGATAGCATTCTAGTTTACTCTGCTTTTGTGTTGCTTATTTCCAGTGTGTCAGGTAGTTTTCCTTTTGCTGTTTTATAATTTGGTTTAGTCCAATGGGTTTTCTATCACGTGGCTCTGTTTGTGTTTGTGCCCGGAGTTCCAGGGCCAGCTGGCTGAGGGGGCATCTCTCTAGAGTTTCGCTGTGTGTGAGTGCCTTGTTATGGAGTGCATCTAGGTCGCTTTCTTTTAGGTGGTTGTAGAACTTAAGTGCTCTCTTTTTTATTTTGATTATGAGTGGGTATCGTCCTTCTGCCCTGCATGCATTATTTGGTGTTTTTCGCTGGGTACGGAGAATGGATTTGCAGAATTCTGTGTGTAGGGTCTCGATTTGGTGTTTATCCCATTTTTCAAGGTCATGGTTTGCTAATGGTCCCCAGATCTCACAACCATAGAGGGAAATTGGTTCTATCACAGAGTCCAGTATTTTAAGCCAGGTTTTAATTGGGATGTCTATTTTGATGTTTCTTTTGATAGCATAGAATGCCCTTCTTGCCTTGTCTCTCACCCAGCAAACAATGAGACGTCTAAACGACGTCTTTTAAAGGTCATTTTTGAACGTCACATTTTGGTCTCTGGAGGGTGCAGACTGTAACGTTTTTATGACGTCTTTTTATGACGTCTTCTGAACGTCCAATTTTGACGTCCACAGGACCTCTATATACGGGCTTATTCTAGTCCAAATTAGGTCATTGTGGACGTCTTTTCTACGTCACATTTAGACTAATTGTAGACATTTTTTTTACACTGCTTCTAGGCTCGGCGCATAACTAATCACCATTTTCAGACAGTGGCCCATTTCCAGTTCATTTTCCTGTAGCTTTGTTTGATTGGCTCAGCAGCAATGTTAATTGGAAACACATTTGAAGGTATGTGTTTCCAGTTCACATCCAGCTGTGCTATCAAAGCTAAGGCAAACTGAACTGGAACATCAAATGGGTACACCTTCTGTAAACCGGGATTACAGTTAATTATGCAGAGATACAAATAAACTCACAATTCAATCCACACTTATTTCCATCTCTTTATTTTCCTTGTGTACAGCTGACATTCCCCAGGACTTGAGTCATCCTTTTAGCCTTTACGTACCTTGTGTCTTTTACATTTCTGACAAATAAAGTATTCAATCAAAAAGCAGATCAAGCCATGAAATATTTTGACAGAACACAAGCTGGACATCCACTTACTCCCACAATTGTGTGCCACTGTCATTCTATCTGTGTCTGACACAGCTCTGAAAACAATCAGGGAACAGTCTAGCTCAAGACTATGTACAGAAGAAGGTCACACACAGCAGTCACTAGGCTGATTAGCAACAGAACAGCTATAGCTTCTTTTTTTATACTTCACTGGTCAAATAAAAATAATAAAAAAAAAAAAACATAATAGCACTAGCCTACTTTGTAGGGCGAACATCAGTGCCCTTTTTACTTGGGTCGGTCCCACGGAAAAAAAAATCAAAGTGCTGCACTGAACTACTCATTGAACAGAAGACGACGAGTACACAATCTGTGTACAATAGTGACACCATATGCAAGATCCCCCACAATGGACAGTGAGTTCAAGTTCAGTTCTGAGTGTCTGCTGTGTGTCCTCCGCCTCCCCTTCTCGCTGGAGCGTGCTTGAGGTGGTCTGCGGCATGCTGCTTTATGAGGTCCTCTGTGGCTTCAGGATCGAATTTCATGACTGCATCTGCATAGTATAGAAAAAGACAATAAAAATGTGCAAAGGCAACATATGCTGTCCTAGTCCCCATCTGACAAATACACAGATCGATGTGTCAGGAAGGCCATGAACATAAAGATGGACTCCTCCCATCCTTCCCATTATCTCGTTGAACTCCTGCCAACCGGCAGGGGTTCAAGAGCTTAGGGGGAAGCACCAGCAGGTCGTCCAACAGCTCCCCCAAACCATCAGAACCCTGAATGCTTGCCATATATTGCCCCCAAAAGACCAAGACGGATAGCACTTTGAATAGTGGTGTATCTATATTGCACTTTGAATGCATCAGCACTTATTTTTTTTACCAAGTGTCACTGTCTGCTCTCTACTTTTTAATGTTTTTTAACGGCCCTTGCCTCTTTTTAATGTGTCTATCGTTTTTAAATTTGAAGCACCATGAGTTGTGGAGAACAGGATTTTGCTATTTTGCCTAGTGTGTGTCGTGGAAGTGACAATACAACTGAGTCCCAATATTGAAAAATGTGTTGCTTGTATACATCCACTACTAGTTTAATACAAAGCCATCTCCCTTCTACACCTAACCACCACAGTTATATAAAATGTATATAACTGTAGACAGTTGGCATTGTATTTTTAAATGTCAACAGGGAAGGACATGTTTTGCCCATTTAATTTACAGATTGGCGGGTGTCACTTTTCTGGTCAACATGAAATATGGGCTTAATTACCTTGTATTGCTCTAAAAGTAGTAGTCTTCTCCAAGGCAGTCTTCTCTTTTTTCCCCTTCCCCTTCATGTTGAACAGTGCCATCAGGCTGTTACTGAAGAGCCTGCAGAAAAACAAATTACATTTATGTTAATAATGTAGTAGGATTAGGATTGTTTAGTAGAACATGACAAACCCTTTATACTACTAATTTCCACTTAATGTTCAACCATTATGTCATTGACATAACAGAGGGTTCAGGTGTTAAGCTAAAAAAGGCCCTCACCTACAAGAATTAACCAAATAATTGTTCAGATATTGAAAACCACAGCACACCCAAACATCGCACAAGGGTTAATTCATAGTGTACTGTATGTTGAAACATACCTGTCAAGAACTTTGTGGACACAGTCCTTTAGGTCCTTCCCTCCAATACGGGAAAGTTGCAGCACCTGTTGAAATAAGTCCATGAAAACGTTCACTGACATACCCCAGAGGAACATAAATAGTGTGTGAGTGCATCTTATACAGTGTTATGCTGTTCATTACTTCCAGACTCTTGTAAAGCCTACCAGGGTATTAAAAGCTTGGACATCACTGAGGAGTTGCTCCTCTCTCTGGAAGTCCTCCATGTTCTCCATTCTCTCAACATGACTGGCCGCTGAAGGGGCAGGTTGTGCTCTGCCAATGCGTCTCACCTCATTGCGGATGTCTATTAATATGGTTAGGACTTTCTTCTGGTATACTAGGAAAAAAAAGTGTGTTTATATTAACACAAATAAATGTTATCATCTGACATTATAGACACCACCCTACAATGATACAGAACACTGCTATAATTAAAGAGCAGTTTGTCTCCTGATAGGAGAGGAGACAAGGACAGAATAAACGAACGAAAGGAGAGATAGGGCAGAAGAGAGAGAAGGGTTGCAAATAAAAAGTGTCCCCCAGTTTTCTGTCTTCATTGAAATAGATCAGAACTAATTACCTGGTGTTGGCAACGGGAATATCCATGTGGGCCTCTCAGTCACCGCATCAGCACCTGTAATAAGAAAAAAAAGTATGTTTTAGATATTACAAAGTGATATCTTTGCATTAAAACTTTCCAAGACAGATGATGAGAAGTAATAAATCTGTCATATTGTAACCATTAGGGGTGCACCGATACTACTTGTCCAAAGGCCCCAAGTAATCAAAACCTTTATAATTCGACAACTCACCATGCCTGACGGTGTCCCTGGATCTGTCATGTCTGGACCTGACCGTGTCCCTCGACCCATCACTGCGGCGGGACCTGTCATCATGTCTGGACCTGACAGAGTGCCTCGAGCCACTGCTGTACCTGGAGTCGTGGCTGGTCCTGGACCTGGTGCTGTGCTGGTATCTGACACTGTGTCTGGAGCTATCACTGTGCCTGGAGCCATCACTGTGCCTGGACCTGATGCTGGATCTATCACTGGACCTAGAACATTAATGGCCATTTAATTGTTGGACATAGTACTACAATACCATGTCACACTGAAAAAGACTAACCCCTACCGGTTGCTCTTACAATCACACATCTCCTCTGATACACATAGTTCAGTGCCCCTGATAGGTGGCCTAGAACAAGTTGTAGGAAATCAATAGGGCAGCTATAAGGACTGGAGACCAACCAGTAGAAGTCAGTCGCTACTGATGCTGTGCCCTAACCTTACCTGGAGCGATAGCCATGCCTTGGAGGACCTCCATCTGCTTGTTGAGCTCCTGAAGAACACACATGTTCTTAGATTTAACATGGCTCAATAGTAAGCAAAAAGGTGACCTTTTAAAATGTGACGAATACTCACTAGGTGTGGACATTTCTTTGCGCCGAGGTGCTAGGCTTGCATGTCGAGAGCCTGAAAAAGAATGAATGTGCTTAATTAGATTCCTAATATTGATTTGTAAAGAAAAGGTGATTGTTTCAATGTGGTTTATACTCACTGGGTGTGGACGCTTCTCTGCGCCTAGGTGTTAGGCTTGTATGTCGAGAGCCTGAAAAAGAAAGAATGTGCTTAGATTCAAAATATTGATTTGTAAAGAAAAGGTGAACGTTTCAATGTGCTTTATACTCACTGGGTGTGGACGCTTCTCTGCGCCTAGGTGTTAGGCTTGTATGTCGAGAGCCTGAAAAAGAAAGAATGTGCTTAGATTCAAAATATTGATTTGTAAAGAAAAGGCGAATGTTTCAATGTGCTTTATACTCACTGGGTGTGGACGCTTCTCTGCGCCTAGGTGTTAGGCTTGTATGTCGAGAGCCTGAAAAAGACAGAATTTGCTTAGATTCCAAATATCAATTTGTAAACAAAAAGGTATATGTTGAAATGTGATGCATACTCACTGTGTGTAGACATTTCCCTGCGCCGCGATCCCTCCGCACGCTCCACCGGACGAGGCAAGCCTGAAACACGTAAGGAGCAGCTGTAACTACTTACTCACTGCTTGTGAACTGAATGTACTTTAAATTTGTTGGTGCAATGGAGAAAGTGAATACTCACGGGGTGTGGACATTTCTCCGCTTCGAGGTGCTACACTTTCATGTCGGGAGCCTGGAAAAGACAGATGTTCTTAGATAACAAATTGATTTGTAAACAAAAAAGTGACTGCTTAAATGTGATGCATACTCACTGTGTGTAGACATTTCCCTGGGCCGAGACCCCTCAGCATGCTCCAACTCGACAGACATTGTGTCCATCAAGACACCCACCAGGCCATCCAGGGCTTGATTTTCAGATTCTGAAACATATGAATCAGCCTGTTCATGTTGCTGTCATGTGTATACTAAAGAAATCATAACCAAACTTAATTCACAAACAGTGTCTAACACCTTGTCCTGAATGGACTTTAACTTTGTTGGTGCAACGGGAGAAGTGTACTCACGTGGAGTAGACATTCCCCTGCCCCGAGAAGTGGCAGCACGCTCCACTGAGCGAGACATGGCTTGATTTTCAGAGTCTGAAACATAACAATCAGCTTGTAACTGCTTTCATGTTGCGTGTACCCCATACATCATTATCATATTTCATGAATTGACATCAATACTCACAAGCATTGAGTAACACAGTGTTGTCCTGGCTGGACTGAAACTTTCTTGGTGCGATAGGAAAGGAGGGCAGCGTGTCACCTATACGGATGCAATTTAAAGTGAAAATAAACATATCCATATCGAGAATAGACAGCCTTATTAAAGCATTTGATTGTCATTTTTTACATAGGCCTTATAAATTGATTATAGAAAAAAAGTTACCCATCATGCTCGCCTCCCCCGGATCATCATCCTCATCAGATTCTGTTAAAGTACATAACATGATATAAAACATGAATGGTCTACAATGTGAGGCCCAGTTTCTGTTAACACATTTCATATTTATAAATTACTTTAGACACATACCGAACACAGCAACAAAGTCATTATCTTTTCTTTTAACAGGTTTCCTTTTCCCTCTCATCACCACATCCTCCTCTTCCTCCTCTGCTTGGCTGGTCAGGTGGCAGTTGTCACATTCACGGGCTTTAACTAGAAGTTATACAATTCAACTGTAAACATTGATTCAACCATTTTGACTTGAATTATTGAGGCAATGATCCAAAAACAAAACCTGCCTGAAGTCATCTTTATCTTCACTAGTTGGAAAGTCAGCCAGTCAGCCTGGGGGTCTGTCTTCATCTTGATCATCTTGAAAGCGTGTATTGGTTTTGCAACATTTGGCCATCTGATGGTTCCCTCACCCCTGTCGATCCAATTGTTAGGAATGGTACCCTCCGTCTCCTTTCCATCCTCCAACCACACAGCCCTGGCATACATGACCTGAAAAGGACAGCACACACACACACATGTGTGAGAAAATACATTCCATGAACCATAATCAATAAATCACCGGGGCAAATGGTCATGTTAGTAGAGGGCAAAGAACTGGAGGCGGCCGGGTTGAAATGCTACGATTCTCATTCGAAGCGACATGGAGGGAACAAGAACAGAAATTACTACATTAGAGCAGAGGTCTTCAACGTTTTCAGGCCAAGGACCCCCTAGCCGAGAGAGATGGAGTATAAAATTGTGTTTCAGATTAAACTTTTTTTTTTTAACTTGGTCTGCTATTACCCCCCCATCTACACCAAACCTCTTTGCCAAAAATAGCCGATCTACAAGCTCGCAACTTGTAGATCGGCTATTTTTGGCTAAAGTTACCCTCAGAAAAGGGATGCTAGGGTTCAAGTGGTTAATGTACAAAAAAAATATATACCACAAAGATTTGGCGGCCCATAGGTAGTAACTCTGAGGACCCCCTAGGGGTCCCGGACCCCCTGTTGAAGACCCCTGCATTATAAGCCCAGGTCAAAAGGTTAGCCGATAAAGCAAGAGAGGTGGGTAAAGCGAGAGGTGAGGTAGACATGGTTTATCTGCGGCGGAGCTAGGTGACATGGGAGAAGGATGCTGCAACACAGACAAATAGGAGATTTAGGGTGTGCTGAGAGACGAGGAAGGTGCAGCCGTGATGGAACTAGACGAAAGAAAAATTAAATGTAACCTTTAAAATTGCTGTTCCAGACCATGGCGAAGGGGTATGAGGACATAACCACCGGTTTCTTGTGGGAGGCAAGCCACCTTGCGGAACAGATCCGTTTCACGCAGTAGTCCATTTTTCATCCTACCCTGACCATTCCGTGTGCACACTATATTTAGAAGTTTGGAGCTGCATGGTTGGTCAAATAATGGTGACGTGTGGCGCTGATGCAGAATCTCACAAGCTAAAGTCCCATCTGCATTCTTCTGTCTAACAAAAGCAAATCTGTCATCTCTCAAGAGAAAACAACTGTCTTTTTCTTTAACAGAAACAAATACTTTAGGATTCTTTTTGCTAGTGTTCAATTCCGAATGTTCAATTTCTGACAAACGCCTGGTGACTTGTTCCAGAGGACTTCTCCCACTCCTCACATGTTTCTTGATCTGTTGCAGGTAGTTTTCAAACGGAAAACAGGAAATGTCATTTAACGAGCAGTTGAAGTGGCTGACATCTTCATGGAGATGAATTAGTCCATGTACATTGTATACAGGAAAGGTCTTGCCATAGTGGTGAGCACTGCACTTGACAAAGTGTTTAATTAGTTCTTGAGCATATTGGAGATAGGCATTCCGAGTCCTCTCATCTGACTCCAGCATTATTGACATGGCTACTGTCAAGGACAAGAAATGTTTGTATCTTTCAGGGGACAGCACTTTTCTTAATACCACAGGTCCTGTGTAGAGCAAAAACTGCCTTAGTTCAGTGGCCTTCCACCCATCTAGATCGTGTAAACCCCGGGGTTGACGAGCAAACTCACTTGGCATCTTCCCCCTCAGTGCAATTAGTTGTTGGGATATTGCATCCTTTTGCCTCACAGATAAACGACAAATCTTTGGGCCACGGGTCAAGTAAATTAACATGCGTTTAACTACGCCCAAGCTGACCATATGCATGTAATCCAAGACGAATGAGCTAACACAAGGAATTCCTGCAGCAATGAGGGGGCTGGCACCAGTTCGGTGGTTGTTGTACTCTACCCTGGAAAAACCTTCGTCTGTTCGAGAAGCGCAGTCCTGTTCACTGAAAACCATTCTTCTCTCAACATAAACACCTCTGACTATACATCTTTCACAACTCTCATAGGAATTATGATTCTTAATGCGTTTTAGATACGCCCTTGCTGGCGCATCACAGACTAGAGAATCAATATGGACGTTGTAGGTCCTGCCTCTATAAACTATCCCATTGTCTTTGAGATGTTCGTACTCAGTCAAAAATTCTTGAAGATAGTCCTCAAGTGGACTCGGCTTACTTTGTCCACTAAATATAGCTACAATAAATGGATCAAAATGGCCACACTTTGCCAGTATTGGCCAGAATTGGACACTACTACTTTTGAAAAGTGGGATCCCATCAATGTTAATGCTGACGTTTACATCATTGCTCTCTGTCTGACTTAAGAAACGGCAGAGCCCCTTTTCTAAACCGTAGTACTTGTACCGCCCCCCACATTTTTCTTCAGTTGTATTGCGTTGTGGTGTAGCAAGAAGTGTCCTGGCATCTACAGGCAATAGGTGCCCTTGCTTTCTTAATATGGACAATAACTCATTAAGTGATCTGTGTGTCTCTTTGTTGTTTAAGGCCCAATGTCTCAAGTCCTCTTCGAAGCTGACAGGCACTTCAACGTTAAGATTTAGTTCCTTGTCTGAGTCAGTAGACCAATATTCCATGTCGGTGTCAAAACTATCTGAGGAGGTCTCAGGCATACTGTCACTGTTCAAACTGTTTGGAGTCCCCGGAACATTCTCACTGTTAGAACTACTTCGAGTCCCAGGCACATCGTCACTGTCCCAATTATTTTCAATCCCTGGAAGATCATCATCACTCTCTGAATGAAGTAGAAGCAGTTCCATTTCTCTTTTGCGTTTTCGCCATGACCTCATTCTCAAGTAAGCCATATCTGTAAACACAGATGTGAGTCTACATAAGTTTAGCAGTTCATTTGACAGGGGCAGGATACTTGGTAGAGGTATGGTATTCATATACGTTGGTCAGTTACTACTGTACATGTCAGATTGTTTGCATGGTACCTTGATCAGTTGGTTGAGCCCCACAGAAAAGGGCAGGACACAGCTGGATAGGACACCTCACACAACACCACTCCCACTGACGGTGGACGACAACAACAGCAGCAGCACCCCTGAGGGAGAGGGGAGAAATGGGTTAGATACATATACAATCCACACTTATCAGTCCATCGCTGTAGTGTTAGACACAAAAATAGCCGATCTACAAGCACGCATTTGAGCTTGTACATTGGCCATTCACTTAGGATATGGTGGGTGCATTACCTGTTGGCTTGAGTAGGGAGAATCGCCACACACAGCACTCCCGCCCGGCACACGACGAGAACAGCACCCCTAAGGGAGAGGGGAGAAATGGGTTAGATGCATATACAATCCACACTTATCAGTCCATCGCTGTAGTGTTAGACACAAAAATAGCCGATCTACAAGCACGCATTTGAGCTTGTACATTGGCCATTCACTTAGGATATGGTGGGTGGTGGGTGCATTACCTGTTGGCTTGAGTAGGGAGAATCGCCACACACAGCACTC